>NC_081351.1:2304680-2348498 GCF_029784015.1 Lycium ferocissimum | reverse complement strand
TAGCGCAAGCCATCAACGATGGCTCAATAATTCCATCATGAAGCCTCAGCACCAAATGTGGTTATCTAGACCTGATTCCGTATTTATTAGATGCAAAAATAAAAATAAAAAAAAAACTTTCGCTTCAATTAGGAGGATGTAACTATGAAATTCAAAAACTACATAATAACCATAGAGAAAATTAACCTTTAATTAATAAGATTCCGTGATCTTTTCGTCTCAATCAATTTCGACAAATTTAATGAATATCTAATTTCTAAATAAATTAACAATAGAGGTATGGTAGGGTATAAGATGACAACCTAAAATTTATTGTGGAAGAAAATTGAAATCGATAGTTTTGCCACTAAACTGATATTTTACGTAATCAATTAATCAACATCGCAATTATTTGATCGAGGCAACCTACATCAGCAGAAGGCGATTATTCTAATATTCACCTAAAATAAAATTCCCAAAGAATTAAATCAATACTCGTTATCCTGAATACGAACAAATTATACATGATTAAAACAAAACTAAAGTAGTGCTCAATCACTGTAAGAAAGAAACAAAAGTACAAAACCTATAGAATAAAAAATAATAGAATCAGATTTAAAGATGCTTATAGAATGTGAAAACCTAATGTTCTAGGAGACCTAATTTGTTTAACCGTCGGCAAATTTAAACTATATAGAAGCATGGGTTTGCACCCATGCTTCGTCGTCCGTTTTCCACTTTTAAAAAAAAAAAAAAAAAAAAAGGTGTGGGCCCCAACTAAACATCAACTAATATTAAAAAAAAAAGTGTGGGCCCCAACTAAACACCAACCAATATTAAAAAAAAAAGGAACCCACCATCTCCAAACTCACGGAAAAAAAAGTGAACTCCATATTAACAAAATCAAGCAATATAAAAAAAAAATGAATCCCATATTAAAAAAATAAACAATGTCAGAAAAAAAAAAAAGTGCATCTAATATTAAAAAATCAAACAATATTTATGTAATTTTCAAAGTATCTCATTAAATCAATAATGATGGATTCTATCACACATGCGTATCAATCCATTAGTGGGAAAGCAAATGAAATTATTGTACAGCAACATACTTAAAATACTTATATATTAAAATAAGATAGAGTTTAATTACTTTTTCATTTTTTCCTTACTCTAATAAATGTGAAAAGCGATTAATGTCATAAAAGAAAAAATAATATTAAATGGAGATCAAATAATTAATAAGGTAAATTAGTGAAATTATAATTCTAATTGACGTTTCCTTAAAAAATCGTGCAAAAGAAAACATGACAAGTAAAATGAGTTAAACAAAAAATATTTACCAAAAATTAAAAAATAGTAGTTCTTCATTTAAATAGAAAATCAAATTTCTACTTTGTTTCATTTTAAATATGTAAAATTAATATAATAATTTGAATTATTTATCCAAATCAAAATTTGATAAAAAATAATAGGTATTGTTTAGACCCAATCTACATACATTAACAATAGAATATTTTACATCTTTAAATTAATCGAATTAAAATTCAAAGTATCAACTGATGCTTAAATATTGCTATTGTTTTATCTCAAAGAGAGGAAAATGGTTTTTTTTAAATAAGTCTATTAATAAATTTTTGTCAACTTTGTATTCGTAGCAAACACTAATATAATAAAGTTTTGGATACGGAGCACAAACTATAATGTTATATTAATCGTGTTTTGAACAATATATATATTACTTTACTACTATATAGAAGAGCCGATTTATAAACGTTAGCATCGTCGTCCGTCCTTTGGTCCCACTTTTTTATTTAAGGGCAAAAAAATCCTTTGTGGTCCCACCCACTTTTTTATTAGGGCAAAAAAATGACATTTTATACTTTATATTGCCAACTCTTTTAAAAAGTAGATAGAAATACTTTATTATATTTCTATTTTTCTACTATATAAATCGGTTTACCTGTGCTTCGCGTCAAATACTCTTAAAAAAATAATGCTTCTATATAGTTATAAAAAATTAAAAATAAAAAAGTGGACCCCACCCTCTCCAAACTCATAAAAAAAAAGGTGGACCCCGGCCTCTCCAACTCATGAAAAAAAAAAAAGTGGACCTCATATTAAAAAAAAAAAACGTGCACCCCATATATTAAAAAATCAAACAATATTCATGTAATTCCCAAAATATTCCCATCAAGTCAATAATAATGGATTCGTATCACATGCGTATTAACCCATTAGTGGGAGCAAATGAAATTATTGCACAACAAAAAATATGGACCCATATTATTGTTTTTCTTCAAAAGGTTTAGTGGGCAAATACATTCAATTTCCTTTCTTTTCTTATATTAGCCTGAGATCTAATCTAGATATTTAATTGTTGTATTTGCTATTCCGCCATGTCATTTATTTGTTATGATTACTAAAATAAATATACTTAAAATATTTATATTTTAAAATAAGATAGAATTTAATTACTTTTTCATTTTTATTCTTACTCTAATAAATGTGAAAAGAGATTAATATCAAATGGAGATCAAATAATGAATAAGGTAAATTAGTCAAATTATAATTCTAAATCACGTTTTTAAAAAATCATGCAAAAGACACATGACAAGTAAAATGAACTAAACCGAGAATATTTACCAAAAATTAAAAAATAGCATTTCTTCGTTTAAATAGAAAATCAATTTTTATTTTGTTTCGTTTTACACATGTAAAATTAATTTAATAATTTGAATTAGAATTATCCAAATCAAAATTTGATAAAAAATAATAAGTATTTTACACCTTTAAATTAATCGAATTAAAATTGAAAGTATCAATCGATGCTTAAATATTGCTATTGTTTTATCTCAAAGAGAGAAAAATAGTTTTCTTTTAAACAAGTCTTCTCTTTTAAAAAGTGTTAATAAATTTTCGTAGCAAACACGAATATAATAAAGTTTTAGATACGGAGCACAAAATTCATGCTTCGTGTGTGTGTGTGTGTATATATATATATATATATATATTATCACTATCCAAATACAACTACATATACATAGATACACTATAATCTAAAGTGTTGGGCCCGTGCTCATAGGCCATCTAGTATATATATAAGGATGAGAAAACGTGGTACTTATATTCGTCCCAACCCATATCAATTTCAAATTCCTAAATATTAGGACTTCCCACGTAATTTAGTAAGAAATAATAATTTGAGGAAAATAGTAAATGACAATATTATCTATTGTAGAAACTTTTAATGAAGGGCAAAAATTTGAATCAATATTTTTAAGGCTCTTCGTGCTTTTAATATAGGGCATTTTACATAAATGACTACACTTTGGGGGTTTAAAATTTTCCATAGCTACAGTTTTAATATTTACATGGCATAACTACTGTTTTTTCGCTGTATTCATAAAATGGCTCGCTGTATTCATAAAATGGTCTCGCTGTATTAATGAATACAGTAAGTAAAAATGTATTAAAAAACTCTCTTCGTTGTATTCAAGTCATATGTATTCAACTCAGTTGTATTCACGTCAAATGTATTCATTTGTAACTACTTTTACATTGTATTCACTTTATGGTATTTAAAAATCAGTGGTATTCAAACAACATAAATATAAAAAAAATATTGTATTCAACTTATACACTGTATGCATACACTCCGATTTGAAATACAAAAAAAATAAAAAGCTCGGTCCAAGCGGCCACCGGAAAACGACGTAGATACCAAAAAAAAAAAAAAACCTCAGATCTAAGCCGCCATCGGAAAACGACCGGAGGTGGCGACGGCGTTGGAGATCGGCCGGATCGACACCGACGCCACCAACAAGAACAAAACCGCCGATCCCAACAAAGAATAACACCACCACACCACACCGCATTCACCAACAAGAATAACAACACCCGGTCACCAACAAAGCAACAACACCGCCACACCACACTGCGTCACCGGTGGCGAGCCACACAGCCGAGGGTTCATCCGAACCCCCTCGGCGAAAAAAAAAATCTTGTTTTTACAAGGTTAAAATTATTTTTTATGTATATATAGTAGATGTTGAACCCCCTTAGGCTTCTTCATATGTTTACATTTTTATATTTTGAACCCCCTCGGCGAAAATCCTGGCTCCGCCACTGGCCGTCACCAAACAGCAACATACCACATCCGTCACCAAACCACCGCGGTCACCAACAACAACAACACCGCCGTCACTTGCTAGAGAAAATGGAGAGGAAGACGAACTAGACGTTAGAGAGAGAGAGAGAGAGAGAGAGAGAGAGTGGAGGAGAGTGTTGTATACGTTAGAGAGAGAGGAGGAGGAGAGAGTTATGTTTTTTTATATTTATAGCTAATAAGTGTCATTAACATATAACTTTTTGCTATGGGAAGTAATTAATGTAAACTATAGCTATTAAATATAATTACCTACTACTAGTTTGCCACACCATGTAGATTTCCCTTTAATATAGTATAGATTAGTGACTCGAACCCACAACCTTTGGGTTGGAGGTGGAGGGTGTTTACCATCTGAGCAACCCCCTCTTGTAAAATCAGCGCATGTAAAATGTCACTTAGGAGCATAACATGTTTTCTATTACTCACACAATCATATTAAGTAAGTCATCATAATTTATCAAGAATTTCTTTTTCTAGAAAGAATATTTTTAACTAATCAAATATGAAAAATTAAAAAATATTTTCTCCATACCAAATACACCTTAAAAGTTAAATTTAAGACATCTTACTCTTTTTAAAACTAAGAGCTGCATTTAATTAATACCCATGAATTGAATTGGCAGTTCTTTATTATTGAAATTAACTTGTTGAGGGTCTTGAGACAAATGAAATTTGTAAGTCAAAAGAAAAATAAAAAATAAAAAAGGGAGAATAAGAAAAGGACATGCTATTTATTATGTAAAAGGAGGAGGAAGATTGGAATGGGAAATACTCAAATACATACTTTGCGCCCTACTCTTGTTCCGAAAAATCTTTCACACGCTGAAATTAATAAAACAGCTCACCTTCTACCCATCTTTCCCTTGCGCTTGACTCATAGCCACTTGAAACCTTCACCCCTGAGCTCTCTTAGTTTTTTATTTCGCACTTCTATGGAAAGAGAATTAATAAAAGAACTCATTAACACCTTTTGGAAGTTTTCATGTTATAAAGAAATATAATCCACAAAACCTTTTAATATTTGAAACAGAAAAACTTTTCAGCTCACCACTTTTTTAAAGACGTCGGAAAAATCACATCACTGCTTTCTAAGGGCATCTCCAACCCTAAGCACTATTTTTTACACCAAAATGATGGAAATTAACTTCAACCCATTACATTATTTTTTACACTAAAAAAGAATATCTCTTTTATATTCTTCTCTCTCTTCTATGTTATATTATTTTCTTTTATTTAAATTTTATTTTTTTTATTTCATAAAACAAATCCTTTCTTTTTTTTCTTTTCTACATATTCATCCCATATAATTCATATTCCTTTCTTATATAACCATTTAATATAAAATTATTTTATACCATAAATTTTTAAATAATATAAACTTTAATTAAATATTATACATTATACATATTAATGCATAATTCAAATAAAAGTTAAATCATTGATAAAATATAATTAAATAAATATTACATTGTAGTAAAATTTATTGTAATTTCTACATAAATATTAACTTCTAGGATTAGTATATTGCTCCCATAAATGCTCTATTAATGCATTACGAAGTGCAAAATGAGCATCTTTGTCCTTAATTTTTTTCTGTCGAGCTAAAAATTGTTCAAATCGGTAATTTTCATCTATTAACATTTCTATGTTGGAGTTGGACCTTCCCAAACATCTTGGATTGGTGCATTAAGATCACGCTCATCCTCGATCACCATGTTGTGCAGTATAATACATGTAGTTAATATATCATGTAACACTTTTTTTCTCGAAAAACGTGACGGCCCTACAATAATTGCAAAACGACATTGCAATACTCCGAATGCACGTTCAACATCTTTTCTAAATTATTATGTTATTTAATGTATTTTCAATTTTAATCTATTGAACATTGTGTTATTTATTAACAACATATTATATTTCATATTTACATTTTTCATTTTTGTGATGGTTATATTTTTTATACAATTATAACTTATAATAAAATTAACTTACAATTTTATATAAAAATAATATATACGAAAATTAATTTATAAAAATTATACTCCAAAATTAAGATGTAAAATTAATATTATAAAGATATTACATAAAAAATAATTAGGTATATTAGGGACCTAAATGAAAAAATTAAAATTTATAATATGTTAAATTAAAAGTGTTATATAATTAAAAAAAAAAATTGATGAATAGGAATGAGTTGATGAATAGTGTTACACCAAAATGGTGTAAGAAATATTCACACACCAAAATGGTGTAAGAAATGGTGTTGGGTTGGGGCATCGAAAAACTATATATTACACCAAAATAGCATTTGGCATAAGAAATGGTGTTGGGTCAGAGATGGTCTAAGATACGCTTGACAATTGGTACTTTTATAATTCCATTATTCAAGATAAAATTCTCAACTATTACGATACTTTGTATATTATTGAACTATTTTCTTCTCCTATTATCCACACTCAACCTGCTCTTTATCGTCTGGCTGATATTGACCATAAGAACCTACGCGCCTCTTTCATTAAGGGAAATGGAAATCCTCTCCGCCATTCGCTTTTTCAAACCACTAAAAGCTCCCAGGCCAGATGGTTTACATCTGCTATTTTACCAAAAATATTGGTCCATAATTGGCACAAAGGTTGTCGCTTTCTCCAAAGAAATCTTTCGCACACAAACAATTCATGATGACATCAATAAAGCCTACCTTTGTCACATTCCTAAAACTCAACGAGCTACTATTTTAGCCCAATACAGGCCTATAAGCTTATGTAGCACCATCTACAAAATCTCACCATATTCAGTTTTTTGTATTAAGCCCGTAGTTAATAAGTTGATTAGTCCCAATTAATCCAGCTTCCAACAAAATAAATGTGCCTCGAATTAATAATGCACTGATTGTTCAAGAAATGATCACTTATTTTCAAAAGAGGTGCAGTCACAATATCTCCATGCTCTTAAATGGATATTGAGAAAGCTTTCGATCGTTTGAGAAGGCCCTTTATATGCCATGCCTTTACTGCAAGTTCCCCGAGCCAGTGATTAATCTGATTATGTCTTGTATTACATCTACCATCTTATCTATCATGGTTAATGGGTTGCGTACTCCCGGTATATATTACACCATCTAGGGGCATCCGTCGAGATGACCCGCTTTCCCCATTCCTTTTCATCTCTGCATGGAATTACTTTTTAGCTACATCCACCAGAACGGTTGACGATAGCAAATGGACTTCTATATAACTCTCACTAAAAGTTATCACACCATCATCTACATCCTTAATGAATTTTCTAAGCATTCTGATCAAAATATTAACTTTGCTAAATCCAAAATATATTTTTCTCGTAGCTGCGTGCCTACCACTAAATCGTTCATTCAGGACTCCTTTAAAATGTAGGAGGTCACTTCCTTTGGAAAACATCTGGTTTTTTTATTTTCATTAAAAAAATCGATCTAGTGAGACTTCCAATATATTATTGATAACTTCCACTCACGCTTGGAAGGATGGAAAAGAAACTTCTAGTCTATGACATGACGCACTATTCTTAACAACTCGCTCTTTAATGGTCTCCCAAACCACATTATGCAGTACATTCGGTTACCCTAATATATCATTCGTCAGCTTGAGTGCTCAGAACATAATTTTCTTTGCCGTGCCACTCCAGAAAAAACGTAAGTTTCATCTACTTAATTGAAAGTGTGTAACTATTCCTAAGAAAATGGGAGGATTAGGAATCAAAAAGCTTTGCCTAAAAATAATGTGCTACTAGCTAGCCCAGCATGACGCCTATCAAGGCCAATTCACTTCTCTCTGGGTCACTACAATCCTATCAAAATACTTATGTCGATCAGCATACACACAAGACTCAAGGCTCCCTCATAAGGAGGAACATCATTCACGATTGGAATCTTTATTAATCAAGATTAAAATGTGAAACACCAAAAGGAAAGGTGGGGGGGGGGGGGGGGTGTGAATTGTAAATTTAAACTTATGAGTCAACTGTTAGTGTACTTAGTCGACTCCCCTGCAATTCTCAAAAGCCAAGTTAGCCGCAGATAATTAATCTTAAGTAAATGTAATGCAGAAAGTAAATGGACACAGAGAGTTTTATACTTTTTCGAATCACCGGTGTGGTGCCTAATCCAGTCCCTTTGGGTTACAAGGGTTTCCTTAAAGCTCTTCAAGTAACTTGATTACAAATCTGGTTCGGAGTGAGCCGTGACTCTGATTTTGACTCTTGCCAATCTTTCTCTTAATGACAGCCTTGACATGTATAGTCAACTATTCTCTCTTTTCTTTTCTTAACACTATAATGCTTTTTACAAGATGAAGAGTAGATAGCAATGTTGGTCAAGTTAAGTTGTGAGTTTCTTTGATTCTCGAGGGCTATATTTATATTGGTGTGCAGTCTTGTACTGTGATCTTTAGCTGATGATGAAGAATCAATCGTTCCATTTGATTGATTCTTATTTGTTTGCTGTAAGGTAACCCAAGGGAATTTGTATCAATCAGGGATCTTGAGGGTGTCCACTGATTGATCTTGATCCAGATTCTTGCTTCCTTGTGGATGATTCAGCGTCTTCTTTCCTTTCAGGAGGCAGGTATAAGAATCTTCTGGGCTATGATTTCTTTCCTTGTGAAGGCTCCGATGAGTTGCCATGTATTGGTACTGAGATTGATTTGTATGCTTTCCTTGTGTGGATTGCTTGATTTACTTCGTGATTGCTTGATTGATCTTTCTTCCTTGTAGACAAGATCCTGGTTGTCTTTCATTAAGATGTAAGGCCGGCTAGCGATCAAATAGTTTCCTTGTATAGTTGGCTCGCCTCCTTTCATGTCGAGGATCTCTATTAACTTCCATCATCTTCCTTTTTGAATTTCCTACACATAACACGTAAAATTGTCAACATTAAAACATATAGAATAAATATTCTTAAACCTAACAATCTCCTTTTTTTTATGATGACGACCAAAAAGGAATGTAACATTTAACTTCCGTGTTAAACTTGAGAAGCTCCCCCTGAGCATGTGCTGGAGATCCTTAAACTAAGTCCTGTTGAGCTAAATATGCTCCCCCTGAACATGTGCTGGAGATTCTGCATTCAACTACATTCCTTGTTGTTCTTCTCCCCCTTTGACATCATCACAAAGATACAAACAAACAGAAAAAAAAAACAGGGCAAGTAACACATAGCAAATAACAGGTAGCAGCAGAATTTGTTAGTCTATCCTAACTAACGAGGATCACAAACAGTCCCCTAGAAACCAGAACAAGCATTATTAATGAGGACAAACCAAGTCCTTAGCAAGAGAAAACAAAAAAGTTGTCTTGCCAAAACATATAAATAGTCTTAAGAGGAGCGCTTCCAAAAGTACTTTAAGGTGTTAATGATGTGGTCAGAAAAGGAGTTGTAGGAGGTTTCAACATTCTAGGACAGAGTGGAGTAGGAGTTTTGGATAGCTACAGAGAGATCATTGTTGGAAGTTATGGCATTTCTGGAAAGAGAGTCGACTCGCTCAAGCAGCTTCTTCACAGTCCTGACGCCTTCCTTTTTCAACCCTTCCATTTCAAGCCACAATTTGCTAACGTCACTACCTTTTTCTTTTATGTTGCTCACAATCATTGCAAGAGAGTCCTTAACCTGCTAGATACTCTCTTCGATAACACTTGAACGCTGCTTCACCTCAGCAATGTCCTGTGTCATAGTAAAAGGAAGAGGAGCACAACCTAGTTCGACCTTGACTTTAACAGCGTCCTTTTTGATCAACTCATTATTAGAAAGTACAAACTTCATACTAGCAAAGGCATGGCTGTCATAGGTAGAATGTACCTCTTGCGCAGGATAATCAATGAGATCAACAAACTAATCCTTAAGAATGCGAGAGATAAGCATACCATATGGGAGGATAGCAGAAGGAGAGAGGTCCTCAGCACTTTCAAACATATATTCTTTGAACTACACAACCCAATTAATTTTGTATTTCTTGAGCAGACAATAGACCACATACATATCCCTGTTTGTAATGTTTCTTAAGGAGCCAACTCGGGGTAAAAGGGTTTTAGCAGTGACATGAGCAAGAATGCGATTAATGAAGTATGGGTTGGAAGGACCAAAATCCGATTGGTCTGACCCAGGTTCAGAGATAAAGGCGTGGGCTTCTTCAAGGAAGACTTCAAAATTTTCAGGCCAACCATTTTTCATGTACTCAATCTTGCCAGAAAACCTAACACCAAACACTTTTTCAAACATAAATTCATTTATCACCAACCGAGTACCTATAACAAGGGTTTCCAGTTTACCACTATCTTTGGACAGACAAAGATTTGCATAAAACATTCTAACAAGTTCTTTGAAAAACCTCATTCTTACAGAGCAAAAAGACAAGGGGTAACTTTTGGGTTTTGAAATATGCACTTACATTGCAATGCATGTCTCTCATTTGGTCAAGATTGACAATTCTACTAGTTGCAATACAGCGCTTCTTGAACAAATTATAGCGAGCTTTCTCAGTAGACCCCCAAAAGAGTTGTATATCCTCAGGCCAAAAATTTTTGGAGTCCTCTATTTTGGTCTTCTTAGAGGTAGATTCTTTTAAGCTTGCAGAGTTTCCTCTTTTTTTTTTAGAGTAATGGCTGATAAGATCATCATCGGAGGACTCAGTGAGATCAATGGGTTCCTCGGAGATGGATTATAGAAGGCAACTCGACCTTCGACAGTTTGAGCTCTCACCTTTGACTCTAACCCTTTCCGAGAGACGGGTGGAGAGAAAGAGAAGATAGAAGGGTTTCTGAGATGGTTTGAGGAGAAGGAGAAGATAAAAGGGAGAAGTTAAAAAGAGGGTGAGAATAGGAAAGGTTTTTGAAAAAAAGTTAAAGGGACGTTGAGTTGAAGAGTTATGACTCTTCAGTCATAGGGACTAGGGATAATGATGGTGTGAGGGAAATGATGTATGCGGAAGAGGCGAGTAAAAGAGTATAAAGAAAAAATAAAAGCAAGTAAAGAAAATGTGTAAAACTAATTAAGGAAAAGAGAATAATAGAAAATCTTTTAGTTTATTTTACAAAGTTTTCCTAAAATATTATGTGAGTCTAAAAATCTTTAGGACAGACAATCATGCCAAGGTTGTTACGAAGTGTGCAAAAACATTCCTTTAGAAAAGGTTTTGTAAAAATGTCAGCCAACTAATTTTCAGAATCAACAAATTAAAGCACAAAGTAACCATTATCAACATAATCATGAATAAAATGATGTTTAATATCTATATGCTTTGCCCTAGAGTAATACACAGTATACTTTGACAAACTAATGGCACTAGTATTATCACACATAATAGGGACAGATTCATAAGCAAAGTTCATAATCAATTAACTAGTGCATCATCCATAGTAACTGAGTTCCACAACTGCCGAGAGCCAAATACTTAGCTTCACTTATAGACAAGGCGACTGGAGTCTGTTTTTTACTCTGCCATGAAATAAGCAAGTCACCCGATATTTGACAGGTATCACTGGTACTTTTTCTGTCAGTTTTATCACTTGCAAAATATGCATCTGAAAAACCAATTAGATCAAAATTATCTGAGTTTGGATACCATAACCCAATTTCTTGAGTTCCTATAAGATATTTGATGATCCTTTTGACCGCAGTTAAGTGAGATTCCTTGGGAGCCGATTGGAATCGTGCACATTTACACACGCTGAACATTATGTCTGGTCGACTGGCAGTGAGATACAGCAGTGATCCAATCATTCCTCTGTAGATCTTTTCATCGACATCTTTGCCTGGCACATCTGTTTCTAGGCATGTGGATGGACTCATCGGAGTTCCAAAAGCCTTTGCTTTTTCCAAGCCAAATTTCTTGATGAGCTCCTTCGTGTATTTTGTTTGACTTATGAATGTGTCCTTAGTCGATTGCTTTATTTGCAGTCCTAGAAAGAAAGTTAGCTCTCCCATCATGCTCATTTTGAATTCACCTTTCATCAATTCAGCAAAATTCTCACAAAAGAAGAGGGTCAGAACTTCAAAAAATAATATCATCAACATATATTTGAGCGATTAGAATACTTGATGAGGATTTCTTAATGAAAAGAGTTGTGTCAATTTGTCCTCTAAGAAAATTATTTTCAAGGAGAAAAGAGCTTAGACGTTCATACCAGGCTTTAGGAGCCTGTTTTAGACCGTATAGGGCTTTAGTCAAGTTAAAAACATGATCTAGGCAAGAGGAATTTTCAAAACCTGGGGGCAGTTTTACATAAACTTCTTCTTTTATGAAACTGTTTAGGAAAGCACTTTTTACATCCATTTGAAATAGTTTAAAGCGTTTGAAGGATGTGTATGCTAGTAAAATACGAATGCATTCTAACCTTGCCCTATTGAGCGAATGTTTCATCGTAATCAATACTTTCCTATTGGGAGTAGCCTTAGGCTACTAGTCTTGCTTTGTTTCTGATAACTTGCCCTGATTCATTCATTTTTTTTTCGAAATACCCATTTTGTTTCGATTACGGAAGCATTTTTGGGTCTAGGAACTAGATTCCATACTTGATTTCTTTCAAATTAATCAAGTTCTTCCTGCATTGCCTTGGTCCAAGATTCGTCATTTAGAGCTTTATCAACCTTTTTGGGTTCAAGTTTTGACACAAGTACGAATGCTGATGTTTTCTTCAAAGACAATCTAGCTTGCATTTTTGGCCTTCGGTCTCCAAGGATAAAATCATTTGGAGAACTTTCTTCGCTTCACCAAGAACTACAGCTTGAGGTTCTGAAGTCTCTACTTCCACTGAAGTCAACTGATTTGTGTCAGTATTATCTATTGATTTATTTTCTACTGATGTAGGTTCAGCTTCAAGAGTAGTAGTCTATTGGCTCACCACAAGTTCTTCTCCTGCATTATCATTAGTAGAACTAGTCCTTGATCACTAGGGTTAGTATTAATGGAAAAAAACATGAATAGATTTTCAATGGAAAGAGTTCGTTTATTGTAGACTCTAAAAGATCTGCTCATAGGTGCATAACCCATGAAAATACCTTCATCCTGCTTGGGTCAAATTTCTAGAGATTGTCCTTACCATTATTGTGAATAAAGCACTTGCATCCAAATGGATGAAAGTAGCTTATATTTGGACGTTTACCTTTGTATAGGTCATATGGTGTCTTCTTAACGCAGGTCTTATCATGCATCTGTTCAATGTATGACATGCAGTGCTGATTGCTTCTGCCCAAAAACGATTTGGCAGTCCTTGTTCTAGAAGCATTGTTCTTGCAGTATCTTGAAGCGATCGATTTTTCCTTTCTGCAACTCCATTTTGTTGTGGAGACCTTGGAGATGAGAATGTATGAGTGTATCCTTGTTTTGCACAAAATTCTTCAAAAGATTTGTTCTCAAATTCCTTTCCATGATCGCTATGAATAGTAGCTATGAAGTACCCTTTTTCTCGTTGAACTCTTTTGCAGAATGTCTCGAATTGTCCGAAAGCCTCATCTTTTTGAGTCAAAAACATGACCTATGAAAACCTGGAAAAATCATCTACAACAACATATCCATATTTTTTACCATCGATTCTAGCAGTTCTAGTAGGTCCAAACAAGTCCATGTGAAGAAGTTGAAGAGGCTTGGTGGTACTAACAATGTCCTTAGGTTTAAAAGAGGTGCGAGTTTGTTTTCCTAATTGACATGCACCATAAATATGATTTTTGAAAAATTCAGTTTAGGAAGGCCAAGAACTAAGTCAAGTTTGGAAAGTTTTTCAAGAATATGCATGCTAGCGTGACCTAGTTTTCTATGCCAAAGCCAAGGATCATTAGTTATTGATGCCAGACAAGTAAGAATAGGGAGATCAAAGTTACTTAGCACGTAGATATTATCTACTCTTTCACCAAAGATGATGAGATTTCTCTCAGCATGACTTAGAGTGCACTTGATGGCATCGAACAGTACTTTGAAACCTTCATCACATAGTTGACTAATGCTTAGGAGGTTATACTTGAGTCCATTTACCAAGTATACTTCAACTAAATCGCAGGAGGGACTCAGAGTGATGCATCCAACTCCAACAACATTTCCTTTTGCATTATCTCCAAATCTGATTTGTCTTCTATCTATCTTTTTCACTGATTTAAAATTTCCCCTTTTTCCGGTCATGTTTCTGGAACACCCACTATCAATTACCCACATGTCCTTTTTAAAGCTCTCCTTGGGTTGTTCCTGTAGGATAGAAGAATCAGTTTCTTTTACGTACCCAAGTTGTCTTGGGTCCTAAAGGGTTAGTGGTATCTTGCTCAACTTGTGTGACTTTGGGCCTTCAAATCCATTTTCCAGAGTTTATATTCTTGTATTTTCAGTTGAAAGATTTATGACCCCTTTTACCACAAGAATAACATGAGAAACTTTTACGAAAATCGTTTGATATAGAAAAGAATTCAGTTGACGATTTGTTACTAGTCGACTGGCTTTTATTAAAACTGAACTTTCTATCCGTATTAGTGGTGATCTTGTTTGATCCGACAGAACTGTGGCTAGGTGACTTCTTAATGTTATTCAATTGCATTTTGATTTCACCTAGTTCTTCTTGGAGCAGGTCTACTTCAATTTGACTTGCTTCTAGAATAATTTGCCAGTCCTTTTTCTCTTTTGCCAACTTATTGTATTCATCAATCATCTTTTGAAGGTCGTCAGCGACCAAGTCAAGAGTTGCTTGAAGATCAACTCATTTAGAGCAAGTTGGAGTTCTTACCTCACTGGTGTCTGATTTGACCATGAAGCACATGTTTGCTACATCTTCAGATTTTGATTCTGATTTTTTACTCCAAGCTCCGTATGATTTAGAGGTGTGCTGTTTTCTGTAGTTTTTCTTTTTCAGTTCTGGACACTCAGCTTTAATGTGTCCTGGCTTTCCACATTGATAGCATCTGTCATTATTTTTTTGTTCATCATTGTTTCTGTAACTACTTCGTGGTTTTTGTCTCCTTTTCCTCAGGATGCTTTTGACTCCTCGGTTGATCATGGAAAGGGCCTCATTGTTGTCATCATCAGCTTCACTTTCTTTAGTGGTAGCTTTGAATGCAACAACCTTTTTCTTTTTTTCTTGAGCATATCTTTTGATATGATTTGTCTCAAAGGCCATAATATTTCCTATGAGTTCATCATATGTCATATCATCCAGTTTTGAACTCTCAAGGACAATAGCTTTTGTCTGCCATGCCTTAAGCAAACTTCTTACCAGTTTCCTTACCTGTTGCCCACTCATATAGACAGATCCAAGTGTTTTCAGTTCACCAAAGATCTTACTGAAACGAGTAAACATAGATTCGATGTCTTCATCATCTTTCATCATGATCATTTCATATTCCTTTTGAAGAGCATCAACTCTGATTTTGACTCTTGCCAATCTTTCTCTTAATGAGAGCCTCGACCTGTATAGCTAACTATTCTTTCTTTTCTTTTCTTAACACTATAATGCTCACAAACTATAATGCTTTTTACAAGATGAAGAGTAAATAGCTATGTTTCTTAAGTGAAGTTGTGAGTTTCTTTGATTCTCGAGGGCTGTATTTATATTGATGTGCAGTCATGTACTGTGATTGTCAACAAATGATGAAGAATCAATCGTTCCATTTGATTGATTCTTATTTGTTTTCTCTAAGATAACCCAGTATCAATCAGGGATCTTGAGGGTGTCCAGTGATTGATCTTGATCCTGCTTCTTGCTTTCTTGTGGATGATTCAGTGTCTTCTTTCCTTTCAAGAGGCAGGTATAAGAATCTTCTGGGCTATGAATTCTTTCCTTGTGAAGGCTCTGATGAGTTGCCATGTACTGGTACTGAGATTGATTTGTATGCTTTCCTTGTGTGGAATGCTTGATTTACTTCGTGATTGCTTGATTGATCTTCCTTCCTTGTAGACAAGATCCTGGCTGTCTTTCATTAAGATGTAAGGCTAGTGGTCAAATAGTTTCCTTATCTAGCTGGGTCGCCTCCTTTGATGTCGAGGATCTATATTTGCTTCCATTATCTTCTTTTTTGAATTTCCTACACATAACACGTAAAATTGTCATCATTAAAGCATATAGAATAAATATTCTTAAAACTAATAAAATGGATTATCGGGAATTGACATCAAATTAACTTCTGGTGTGGACCTTGGTTGGGCACTAATTGCTCATTGATAAATTATATAGAAGGACCTCTACCTCTCCAAGAATCACATTCAACAGTCTCTCAATATATTTCAAATGGACTCTGTGACTTACACAACCTCTATTTTGAGCTACCCCAACTGTTGCGCAGCCAAATACCAACACCTATACTTTGCAATAGTCTAACCACCCTAACACTTCTATTTGGGACTTCACCTCTAATAGCCTCTTCATTCTCAAATCTATTTATCTCTCCCTACTTTCGCCCCAGAGTACACCCTCCTTCAAATAGATATGGAATTACCCACTCCGCCAAACTTTAAACATTTCTTCTAGTTTTGAAGCCATGATAGACTCCCTATAAATACTTACACCGTATAGGTATACTCCCTAACCCTGCATACCTTCTCTGCCACCATGCTTAAGAAACCATTCACCCTCTCCTAATAACATGTCCCATTGTAGCACCTTTTTGACAATCCTGTTATGTCCAAAATTTCCCTTTCTTGTGAGACTTCCCTACTATCCATCCTATCCAGTTTCTACATCGGATTATAAAAAAAAAAACTCCTTTTATAACTCATTTAATATCCCAACTCAACTTTCCTTCCCTTCTTTTTTTGCACATTTGGAATCATCGCAACTCTAAAAATGTCAATCGTATAAATCACGCCCTACATTTCACAACAATTATCCAAATGAGCTACTAAATGTCGCCTTCTCACTACCATTCCCAAGGCTAGCACTCGTGATGTCCAAGTTTTTGTTAAATGAAAAGCCCCAAAAACTAATTATTACAAATTCAACACTGAGGGCACCGTCCATCCGCATGCACATCAAGGAGGTATTAGGGGCCTTATCCGTAATTTTCATAGAGACTGGGTGTTAAATTATCAATCAAAATGAATCCATGGTCAAAGCTTCAAGCTCGATCATGGAGATCAAAGGTGTTATACCTCGCAGTCTGGCACGTTGCGATTCGCCAGGTGACAGTCGTACTATTACGGGCGCGGGAGGGTAGTCGAGGATGAACAATGTTATATATATGTTCATCCTATGATTATCAGGGTTAAGTTTGTATAATAGGTCATGGAAAGGTTAGAGGAAAGGTTGGAGGACAAGGAAATCAGAGAGCTAAGGTGGGGTCCACATGCTGGGATTTTATAAAGGACACAAGAAAAGTATTATGAGTAGTACATGGGGAGTTGAGTAAGTCTTAAGAAGGACCCCTAGGTCAAACATGGGCGTAAGCCCTCCAAAAGGGTAATATAAGAAGATATTTTCGGATGATCTGACTTGAAGAGGCCAAAACGCCATTATAATTTGGAGTTTAGAAACACAACCAAAATGAAAGTTGTAGATAATTGAAAGAGCTTTCCAACCATAGGTCGTGGTCCCTCATACGATATCGGGATCACACGTTATGCTTGTTATAAGATCGGCTTTCAAGGTAGGGAATTAAGGTGGCACGAACGCGCTTGAAGGTGGGGCGAACGCGCAGGGCAAGACCCTGCAACTCAACGCGAACGCGCCACGTGGCGGCGCGAACGCGCTGAGTAAATTTTAAGTCGGTCTAGGCAGAACCTGGACCGTTATAAAAAGGGGTTCACCCCCCATTTCTCAGCCAAACACACCCAAAAACCTCTCAAATTCTCTGGAAAATTCCCCAACCATCCCACACCCACTTTTAAGCCAAAACCAGGTATAATTTTCAAGTTTCGGTCCGGATAGCGTATAGTTATTGTTGCAGAATCATATAGCGGCGTGTTGT
Organism: Lycium ferocissimum; assembly: GCF_029784015.1. NCBI lineage: Eukaryota > Viridiplantae > Streptophyta > Magnoliopsida > Solanales > Solanaceae > Lycium > Lycium ferocissimum. The sequence goes on along the minus strand of NC_081351.1, from coordinate 2,330,451 downwards.
GGCCTAAACTTAAGGTGGAAAAGTGAAGATAAAACAATATTAACGGGAGAAAGGTATGGATCTCTTCCTATTTATGTTAATACCGGCTGATTTACGAAGATAAGTGTAAAATAATTCGGTTGAGTTGATTAGTTATATGTTGGAAAACACCATATGGGATGTTTATGAATACTTTTGGGAAATGATGTTAATGATATTGGTATTGTTGTTATTATTGTTGTTGTTGTTGAATTAAGAATTTTGGGCTAGGCATATAAACGGGGAGACGTCCGCCCGATTTTTCGAATATAAAATAATTTCATTTGAAGACTTCGGATAAGTGTGTGATAATGAAACTAACATTAGTGTGAATCCTCTCGAATGTAGATTTACGAGCTCGGGCGGATAAACGTAGCTAATAGGAGCTCGAGTAGGTATGTTAAGGCTCGTCCCTTTCTTTCAAAGGCATGATTCCTATGTTACGATTTCATAAATGCTTCCATAATATCCTTATTTTCAAAAGTTAGAAGTTTATGATTCCAAGACATGATTCCTTTTTCGATAATCCATAAATGTTTTCCAAAATATCCGTATTTTCCAAACTCGAGGTTTATGATTTTGTAAGCTCTTATGATAACAATGATGAACATGTTTTCACATGATAATGATGATGTTAAAGATAAGAATATTTTTTATAATGATTATATGATGAGAACTTATGGTTAAAAGTTCTCAAGTTTATGATTTTAATGCTATTAAGATTTTTGAGCTTTTTCTTGATGATTTATCGATTTTATTCATTGTCGTTGATCTCACCTTATAATAATTGTTCCTTTAAGGTGAGATAGAGCAATGACACTTACTCCATAAAATAATCGGATATTACCGACCTTACATCACTCCTATAGAGGCATAGTTTTCTTTGGGCTCTCATGCATGCTGCTTATATGATATATGAATATGATATATGTATATGTATATGGGGAATATGGAAAAAAAGGCGAGGCAATATAGACGCATGGCCACCTGATCAGCTGGTATAATATGACATGATATCGTCCCGGACGCGGGATGCCCGGACGCGGGATATATAAGGTTAAATGGATCGGGCCGTTCGTTCCTCGACACTATTATATGTATATTATATGTGTATATATGGATCGGGCTGCACGTTTCGCAACACTAAGCATGCATGGTATCCTCCTTAAAGGCACTCAGACATACATGTTACTCTTTTATCTCACGATATGCTCTATATTTCCATCATGTTATTCATCATGATCTGTATCTCTTACTATGTTATTATTCATGTCTTACATACTCGCACATTCCTCGTACCGACGTCCCTTCCGTGAATGCACGCGTTCATGCCCGCAGTAAAGGTAGACGCGTCGATCCCTTAGGAGCTCCACCGGTGGCATATTGAGAGCGCTCCGCTTGTTCCGAGCTTCGCCTATGTTGGTACTACTCTTGTGTACATATTTGGGCAGGGTGAAATACGGCCCCTCCTTGTGGATATATGTATCTTATTTAGAGGCTCGTAGACAGACGTGTGTGGTTAGATGTTTTCATAATTTTGATCGTCCGTGCTGTTATATAATATTTTGGTAAAGCTTATTGACATATGCTTACGCATATGCTATTGATGACTATGTTTAGTAAAATATGACTGTATTGTCCATATGGCCCACTTAATAGTAAGAATGGGATGTGAGATAAGAGGTGCTCGGTATAGTAATATCGGGTACCCGTCATGGCCTCTAGTGGGATCGTGACAAAAGTAGTATCAGAGCAGTTCGTCCTAGGGTATGTCTACGAGCCGTGTCCGGTAGAGTCCTATTTATGGATGTGAAGCGCGCCACATCTATAAACAGGAGGCTGCGGGGCATTTAGGAATAACTGACCTTCTTTTTATTCTAGATCGTGCGATAGAGCCATGTTATCAGGTTCCCCTTCTTTCTTAATCGTGTGTTATGATTTCAGCAATGCCTGTGAAGAGGAAAGCTACGGCGGCCCAAAAGGGCAAGACGGTGGCCGAAAGAAGAGTTGAACGGGAGCCACCGGCGGAGGTAGAAGAGGGCGAGTCTCATAATGAAGTTCCCTCTCGGACTTCTCATGCTCCACCCGTGTCAACGGAATAGGAAAGAGTTTCGAAATCCGGCCCCCGCCTCCGGGGCCACCGCCGTGAGCTCCGGGCTAGCAGATAACAAAAGCTATTTAGTTGCTGACCCAGTTGGTTGCCGCGCAGGCTCAGAGGCAAGGTGCGGTCCAAGGAGATAGGGCGGTGAGTGCAAGAGCCCATGATTTCATCAGCCTGAATCCTCCAGAGCTCTACGGGTCAAAACCCGATAAAGACCGGCAAGGCTTCATAGACGAGATGCTGAGGACGTTGCGGATAATACATGCTTCGAATACAGAGTCAGTAGAATTGGCTTCATATAGATTGCGGGATGTAGCTATCCAGTGGTATAATGCTTGGATATCTTCTTGAGGAGCAAATACACCTCCCCAGTCTGGCAAGAATTCACCGATGCCTTCCTGTGACATTACCTAACACCGGAGGTTCGACGGGCCCGAGATAATAAGTTTCTGAATCTGAAGCAGGGGAATATGAGCGCCCGAGAATACAGTCTCCGTTTTAATTCTTTGGCCAGGTACGCCCCAGCCATGGTAGGGCGATATGGGAGATCGTGTGCATCGGTTCGTGAGCGGGTTGGGGCCACATTTGGTTAAGGATTGCTTGACGGCCTCACTCCAGGATGGGATGGATATCGCTCGTATTCAGGCCCATGCCCAAAACCTGGAGGAATAGCAGCAGCCGCAGAGAGGTGAACGTGATTCTGATAAGGGGCGCAACAAAAGGGCCGCATCTTTAGAGCGGCAAAGTAGTATAGAGGAGGGGGACACAATAATATTCCAGGTATTCAGGCCAATCAGTGGCCAGCGCACCTCCTCGATTCGCGAGTAAAAGATTTGATCGTCCTATCTATTCAGGACCAGGCCAGAGTTCTAGAGTTTCAGGGTCCCAGTATAGAGCCGATTCTAGCCGGACGAGACCACCCCTACCACGGTGTACTCGGTGTGGCAGGCCACACTCTGGACAGTGTCGCTTAGATACAGGTGCTTGTTTTGCCTGTGGTCGAGTTGGCCATTTGATGCGTGATTGTCCACTGAGGAATGATGGAGACAAGGCTCAACCCGCCGGATCGGCAATTGGTTCATCATCGTCCGTGCGCCCTCCTGGGCAAACATCCCAGACTTCGGCAGCCGTGGCGAGGCGCAGGAGGAACACCCGCCCGCGGCCCTCAGAACCGTATATATGCACTGGCAGGACGGCAGGATCTTGAATCTTCCCGAGATGTGATTACAGATACATTATCGGTATTCTCCTATAATGTGTATACGTTGATTGATCCAGGTTCTACTCTGTCATATATTGCTCCTTATGTTGCTAACCGTATTGGGATGAAACCGAAGCCAATTACACCTTTTGAGGTGGCTACACCTGTAGGAGACCCAGTAGTAGCCAGGCAGGTATATAGGGATTGTATGGTCATAGTTTGCGATCGTCGTACTACTGCTGATCTACATGATCTAGAGATGCTATATTTTGACGTCATTATGGGAATGGACTAGCTAGCCTCCTGTTACGCTAACGTTGATTCTAGAACAAAGGTGGTTCGATTCCAGTTCCCAAGAGAGTCAGTGTTAGAATGGAAAGGCAATACGGCGTCTCCGAGGGTCGATTTATCTCCTACCTCAAAGCGAGAAAGATGATTGCCAAAGGCTACATTTATCATTTGGTTCGGGTTCAAGACATAGAAGCAAAACCACCAACTCTTCAATCTGTTCCTGTAGTGAATGAGTTTCCGGACGTGTTCCCAGACGAGCTTCCAGGTCTACCACCAGAGCGGGAGATTGAGTTTACTATCGATGTGTTGCCTGATACTAAGCCCATATCTATTCCCCCATATCGAATGGCCCCTGTAGAATTAAAGGAGTTAAAGGCGCAATTGAAGGATTTGCTCGAAAAAGGCTTTATTAGACCAAGTTCATCGCCATGGGGAGCGCCTGTGTTGTTCGTAAGGAAGAAAGATGGTTCCTTAAGGATGTGTATCGATTATAGGCAATTAAACAAGGTGACCATAAAGAATAAGTACCCCCTTCCAAGGATCGATGATTTATTCGACCAATTGCAAGGTGCCAAATGGTTCTTGAAGATAGATCTAAGATCGGGGTATCATCAAGTGAGGGTAAAGGAAGAAGACATTCCAAAGACAACTTTCAGGACAAGATACGACCATTATGAATTCTGAGTAATGTCATTTGGATTGACCAACGATCCGGCGGTATTCATGAACTTGATGAATAATGTATTCAGGCCTTTCTTAGATTTGTTTGTGATTGTGTTCATTGATGACATTTTGGTATATTCCCGATCAGAGGCGGAGCATGCAAACCATTTACGTACTGTTCTTGGAATCCTTCGAGCTCGGGAGTTATATGCCAAATTCTCAAAATGTGAATTTTGGCTGAATTCTGTGACTTTTCTGGGTCATATTATTTCCGCTGATGGTATTCGGGTAGATTCTTAGAAGATTGAAGATGTGAAGGATTGGCTAAGGCTTACAACGCCTACAGAGGTTCGTAATTTTTTGGGTTTGGCCGGCTACTATAGGAGATTTGTAGAAGGATTTTCTTCCATCGCAAAGACCACTAACGAAGCTGACTCAGAAATCGGCTAAGTTTCAGTGGACAGATGCGTGTGAGCGCAGCTTTCAGGAGCTGAAAAATAGGTTGACTTCGGCCCCAGTCCTGACACTCCCCGAAGGATCGGAGGGCTATGTTATTTACTATGATGCTTCAGGTGTTGGACTAGGTTGTGTGTTGATGCAACATGGCAAAGTAATAGCTTATGCCTCACGACAGTTGCGAAAACACGAGAAGAATTATCCAACCCATGACTTAGAGTTGGCTGCGGTTATTCACGCATTGAAGATATGGAGGCATTATTTATATGGTGTTCATGTGGACATTTATACAGATCATAAGAGCCTACAATATATCTTCAAACAGAAGGAATTGAATTTACGACAAAGGCGATGGTTGGAGTTGTTAAAGGATTATGATGTTGACATCCTATACCATCCAGGGAAAGCAAATGTTGTAGCGTATGCTCTCGCCATAAATCTACGGGTAGTCTATTGTGACATGCAAGCCGGAAAAGCAAGGAGATGGTTCGTGAGATTTACCAACTAGCTAGCCTTGGAGTCCGTTTGGCTAATTCTGGAGATAGTGGAGTTTCTCTTCAAGACTTGCTTTTTCCTCTATCATAGAAGAGGTAAAGAGATGTCCAATACGAAGACCCTATTTAGTTTATATAGAGATACAACTCTTCAAAAGGAAAAGACCCCATTCGAGGTTACACCTGACGGAGTACTACGGTATAGAGGTAGATTATGTGTACCTGATGTTGTAGGGCTACGACGACGGGTCATGGGTGAGGCACATTATGCCCGTTATTCTGTACATCCGGGGTCAACGAAGATGTATCATGACCTCAGATGCTTATATTGGTGGGATGGCATGAAAAGGGACATAGCAGAGTTTGTTGCCCAATGTCCAAATTGCCAACAAGTCAAAACAGAGCATCAGAAGCTGGGAGGATTACTGCAAGCCATATAGATCCCCACTTGGAAATGGGAGGCGATTAATATGAACTTCATTACAAGCTTACCTCGTTCCCGGCGTAAATATGATTCTATATGGGTGATAGTAGATAGACTCACGAAGTCTACTCATTTTCGGCCAGTCAGAACGACGTGTTCAGCAGAAGATTATGCAAAGTTATCTATCAAAGAGATAGTGTGACTTCACGGTGCTCCAGTGTCTATTATTACGGATAGAGGATCACAATTTACGACTAATTTCTGGAGATCCTTCCAAGAAGGTTTGGGAACACAGGTGAAGCTTAGTATAGCATTCCATCAGCAAATCGACGGACAGGCAGAGCGCACTATCTAAACCCTTGAAGATATGCTGAGAGCATGCGTGCTGGATTTTGGAGGCAATTGGGATGATCACCTGCCACTTATTGAATTTGCGTACAACAATAGCTATCACTCTAGTATTCAAATGGCCCCATATGAAGCTCTGTACGGGAGGAAGTGTAGATCGCCTATTGGATGGTTCGAAGTGGGAGAGACAAAGTTAGTGGGCCCAGATTTGATTCAGCAAGCGGTAGAAAAGGTCAAGCTTATTCAAGAACGACTACTAACAGCTCAGAGTCGTCAGAAATCCTATGCGGATAACCGTCGGCGAAATTTGGAATTCAAAGTCAATGATTGGGTGTTCTTGAAAGTATCACCGATGAAAGGGGTAATGAGATTTGGCAAGAAAGGGAAGCTTAGTCCTCGGTATATTGGACCTTACAAGATTGTGCGCAAAGTAGGCCAAGTAGCATATGAGTTGGATTTACCTCCAGAATTAGAATCAGTCCACCCAGTGTTTCGCGTATCCATGCTACACAAGTGTGTCGGAGATCCCTCCAGGATTGTACCTGTGGACGATGTACGAGTCACGGAGAAGCTGTCTTATTTGGAATTACCGGTTGCTATTCTGGATAGGCAAGTCCGAAGGCTTAGAACCAAGGATGTAGCTTCAGTCAAGGTCCTGTGGAGGAATAATAACAGAGAAGAAATGACTTAGGAAGCTGAGGAAGAAATGAAGTCTAGGTACCCGCATTTATTTTCGTCTCCAGAAGATGTGCAGACAGAGCCATCAGTACCCTCAGGTATGTAATGCTTCTCTAAAATGATTCCTTGACCGAATTTTGGATTGTTATGACAAGACAATAGTGGTACAGTTACAGGGGAAACTCTACAATTTTTTTTGAAATCCCTAAGAGTTTAACATTCGAGGACGAATGTTCCTAAGGGGGGAGGAATGTTACACCTCACAGTCTGGCCCGTTGCGATTCGCTAAGTGACAAACATACTATTGCGGGCGCGAGACGATAGTTGAGGATGAACAAGGTTATATATATGTTCATCCTATGATTATCAGGGTTAAGTTTGTATAATAGGCCATCGAAAGGTTAGAGGAAAGGTTGGATGACAAGGAAATCAGAGAGCTAAGGTGGGGCCCACATGCCGGGGTTTTATAAAGGACACATGAAAAGTATTATGAGTAGTACATAGGGAGTTGAGTAAGTCTTAAGAAGGACCCCTAGGTCAAACATGGGCGTAAGCCCTCCAAAAGGATACTATAAGGAGATGTTTTCGGATGATCCAACTTTAAGAGGCCAAAACGCGATTACAAGTTTGGAGTTTGGAAACACGACCAAAATGAAAGTTGTAGATAATTAAAAGAGCTTTCCAACCATAGGTCGTGGGCCCTCATACGATATCGGAATCACATGTTATATGCGTTATAAGATCGACTATCGGGCATAGTCGGGCGGGGAATTAACCGCGCGCGAACGCGCCCATCAAAGGTGGCGCGAACGCGCGGGCAAGACCTCAAGAACTCGGTGCGAATACACACGTGGCGGCGCGCAAACGCGCTGAGTAAATTTTAAGTCGGTCCAGGCAGAACCTGGACCGTTATAAAAAGGGGGTCACCCCCCATTTCTCAGCCAAACACACCCAAAAACCTCTCAAATTCTCTGGAAAATTCCCCAACCTTCCCACACCCACTTTTAAGCCAAAACCAGGTATAATTTCCAAGTTTTGATCCGAATAGCATATAGTTATTGTTGCAGAATCATATAGCGGGAGTTATTATTGTAGAATCATATAGCGGCGTGTTGTGGCCTAAACTTAAGGTGGAAAAGTGAAGATACAACAATATTAACGGGAGAAAGGTATGGATCTCTTCCTATTTATGTTAATACCGGCTTATTCACGAAGATAGAGTAGTTAAATGATTGTATAGTGAGTTGATTAGTTATGGAAGTTGGAAAACAGCGTGTGGGCTGTTTTATGGAATACTTTGGTATGGGAAATGATGTTATTGATGTTGGTATTGTTGTTGTTGTTGTTGGTTGTTGGATTAAGAATTCGGGCTAGGCATATAAACAGGGGAGATGCTGCCCGATTTTCGGCAGAATATAAAATAGTTTAATTTGAAACTTCGGATAAGTGTGTGATAATGAGACTAACATTAGTGTGAATCCTCTCGAATGTAGATTTACGAGCTCGGGCAGATAAACGTAGCTAATAAGGTCGAGCAGGTATGTTAAGGCTCGTCCCTTTCTTTCAAAGGCATGATTCCTATGTTACGATTTCATAAATGCTTCCATAACTTCTTGTTTTCAAAAGTTAGAAGTTTATGATTCCAAGGCATGATTCCTTTTCCCGATAACCCGTAAATGTTTTCCAAAATGTCCGTACTTTTCCAAAACAGAGGTTTATGATTTTGTAAGCTCTTATGACAGCAATGATGGATATGTTTTATCATGATGACAATGATGCCAAAGATAAGAATATTTTCTATGATGACTATGATGAGAACACTTTCATGTTTGAAGGTTCCAAGCTTATGATTTTAATGCTATTATGATATCATTGAGCTTGTTTCATGATCTTATTGATTTTATTCATTGTCGTTGGTCTCACCTTATAATAATTGTTCCTTCAAGGTGAGATAGAGCGATGACGCTTACTCCATAAAATAATCGGAGGTTACCGACCTTACGTCACTCCGATAGAGGCATAGTTTTCTTTGGGCTCTCATGCATGCTGCTTATATGATATATGAATATGATATATGTATATGTATATGGGGAATATGGGAAAAAAGGCGAGGCGCTATAGACGCATGGCCACCTGATCAGTTGGTATAATATGACATGATATCGTCCCGGACGCGGATGCCCGGCGGATATATGTGGTTAAATGGATCGGGTTGTTCCTTCGGCACTATTATATGTATATTATATGTATATATGTGTATATATGGATCGGGCTGCACGTTCCGCAGCACTAAGCATGCATGGTATCCGCCTTAAAGGCACTCAGACGTACAAATTACTCTTTTATCTCACGATATGCTCTATATTTCCATCATGTTATTATTCATGATCTGTATCTCTTACTATGTTATTATTCATGCCTTGCATACTCAGTACATTCCTCGTACTGACGTCCCTTCTCGTGGATGCTGCGTTCATGCCCGCAGGTAAACAGGTAGACGCGTCTGATCCCTAGGAGCTCCACCAACGGCATATTGAGAGCGCTCCAGTTGTTCCGGAGCTTCAGTTTATTAGTACTACTCTTGTGTACATATTTGGGCACGGTGAAATCCGGCCCCTCCTTGTGGATATATGTATCTTATTTAGAGGCTCGTAGACAGATGTGTGTAGTTAGATGTTTTTATAATTTTGATCGTCCCTGCTGTTATATAATATTTTGGTAACGCTTATTGACATATGCTTACGCATATGCTATTGATGACTATATGGAGTAAAATATGACTGTATCGTCCATATGGCCCACTTAATAGTAGGAATAGGATGTGAGATAAGAGGTGCTCGGTATAGTAATATCGGGTACCCGTCATGGCCTCTAGTGGGGTCGTGACAAAAAGCAGAGAGGAAACGAAGAAGAACAAGGCATTGCTTTCATTGAACTGAATTGGTTCCAATGTACATGATCAATTGAGATATTTGTAGACTTCACATGCCAGCTATTCTACGGCTGGCAACTAACTAATCATTACACAGAAAACTAACTAACTAATTGATCATAACAGCAGCAACTAATTCTAACAAACTATGACGCGATATACACTGATATACACAATATACAACAAGATATACAATCTATTTTAAAACTCCCCTTCAGGCCGGGGTTGAAAAATGTTTATCACTCCCAGATTGGACAAAAGAATATGATGTTGTGATGCCCCTAATCCTTTTGTTAGCGTAATCAGCTAGCTGCACCTTAGTGTTGACGTAAGTTGGAAAATTTGTACCTTTCTTGAACTTCTTTCTCACAAAATGACAGTCAATTTCAATATGTTTAGTAAGTTCATGGAATATAGGATTCCTTACTATTTGAATAGCGTACTTTGCTGTCACAATAGACCTTTATAGGAGCTCAATCTCAACTTGAAGTCCTTTAAAAGTACCTGTTAACCATACAATTTCTGCAATTGCAAAAGCCATGCTACGATATTCTTCTTCTGCTGAGCTTCGACTCACAGTATGTTGCTTCTTATATTTCAATGAAATCAATGACCCTCCAAACTGTTGGACAAATCCAGTTACTAACCCCCTTGTATTGGGACATGAGGCTCACTCTAAATCACAAAAGACAGACAATTCTTTGATTGTATTCCTTTTTAATAGTATTCCTAATCCTGGTGATCTCTTTACATATCTTAAAACTCTCAGAGCTGCATCCCAATGTGACTTCTTGGGCATTTGCATAAATTGACTTAGCATTTGTACTGCAAAACATATGTTCAGCCTGGTAATTGTCAAGTAAATAAGCTTTCCTACCGGTTTTTAGTAGCATCTAATATCCTCCAGTATTGGATCACTTGCCCTTTTTGTTGCTACATCACCATCCACTGCAATTGTTGCATCATAGTCTACAGAAATTAGTTTGACATTTGCTTCTAATGGTGTAGAAGCTGGTTTAGCACCATCGAGTCCAACATCTGAGATCAACTCAAGTGTGTACTTCCTTTAGTTAAGTAATATCTCGTGCTTGGATCTCAAAACTTCTATTCCCAGGAAATATTTCAATATCCCAAAGTCTTTCACTCTGAACTGACTATGTAGATATCCCTTTGTGTCATCAATAAGACTTGAATTGTTTTCTGTTATGAGAAGATCATCAACATAGATCAAAATAATAACCAGTTCTCTTTTACTTATATTATGTAAACAAAGAATGATCATATGAACTTTGTGAATATCTTGCACTTATCAAGGGAGTAGTCAACTTAATGTTCCATTGTTTTGAAGCTTGCTTCAAGCCATACTTTAGCAGTTTACAAACTCTAGTATGCCTTGTCTATGAAAACCCTGTGAAGTGACATATATGCTTCTTCATCTAGATCTCCCTGAAGAAATGCATTGCTGACATACATTTGGAAAAGTTCCCAATCATGTGATGCTGCTATACTGATTACAGTTCTTACAGTAACCATTTTTGCTACTAGTGAAAAAGTTTCATAATAGTCCAAGCGTTCCCTCTGAGTGTATCCTTTTGCATCCAACCTAGCCTTATACTTATCTATCTCTCCATTTGCCTTTAATTTCACTTTATACACCGACTTTGAACCAATGGTTTGCTTTCCTAATGGCAATTCCACCAGTTCCCAAGTATGATTTTCTTCAAGGGCATCCACTTCTTTCTGCATTGCTTCTACCCATAGCTTGTCTTTAGATGCTTCTTGAAAATTTATGGGCTCCTTCACAGTAGATAGACTGCTCAGATATGTCTAATAAAATAGTGGTAAAAGAGTGTAGGATATGTGGTTGGTGATAGGATAAGCACAATTTCTAATAAGTTTGTGTGTCATGACATAGTCACTGTACCAAATGGGTGATTTCGCATTTCTGTTAGTCCCTCTTTGTTCATCCTGTATAATGGGCATTGGTGCAAAAGAACCTATTCATGTTGTTACATTAGTGGAACATGTTCATTCACCTTTAAAAGGTCTTCCTCATGCATATCTGCATCTACAGGCTCTATTGCATCTTGCAAATGCTTTTCATTCTCCAAGTTGTTAGTCCATATTCTTAGAGTTTTCATTATTTTTCATGATGAACAATGTGCTGAATTGGTATTGTGCTCTTATGAACAGGAATTGATAAAGTACTAACATCATCGTATGGCCCCCTTACTCCATGAATGACTGAAGAGGGTTGCATATAGAGCATATCCTCTTGAGAAGAGGAATTATCACCTAATAAAGCAAAGACAAGTTCCCTAAAAGTGACATCTCAGCTGACAAAGATCACTTTAATATCAAGATTAAAGAGTCTATAACCCTTCTGTGTTTCTGAGCAACCAGCTGGAGCTGCTTTTCAAGCTCTTTCAGCAAACTTATCACCTTTAGGCAGTTGACTTGCATAGCATAAACAACCAAATCCTCTTAAATGTTCAATATTAGGTGTTTTACCAAACAATTTCTCGTATGGACTCTTTCGATCTAGAACCATTATGGGAAGTTTGTTAATCAAATATACTGCAGTTCTAACACAATCTCCCCAAAAAACAATAGGAATGCCATTGGAATCTAAAAGCTCTAGCAACTTCAAGAATATGCCTATGCTTCGGTTCTACTGTACCATTTTGCTGAGGATATAAGGGAAACTACTTTGATGGATAATACCATTATCTGCAAGTAAATCTACATATTTAGAGGTAAAAAATTCTGTTTCATTATGAGTCCTGATCATTTTACAGTGCAGTTAAATTGATTTTTTATCAGACATAGAAATTCTGAGAGCACAGTAAACACTTCTTTCTTGGATCGTATAAGGCAAACCCAAGTGTATCTACCAAAATCATCCATTAATGCGACAAACTACTATTTATTTTCATATGTAGCCTTCTTATAAGGTCCCCACAGATCAATATGTACAAGTTGAAAATAGGCTACTGTCTTATTTGTACTAACAGGAAACTCCAATATATGATGCTTTGCTAGAGGTCAGACTTCACAATTATCTTGGATATTAGATTCTACCTTGATCTTGAGTGATGAAATGTACTTCATTACTCCTACTGAAGGATGCTCCAACCTCATGTGCCAAAGTTGACCTTCCTTATTGGTATTGAGTGTTTTATTGCCTACTGCATGATCTGTTATTTGTCTAGATTCTTGCAAAATGTATACTCCATCTCTTTCTCTACCAATCCCCATTACCTTGCCATTGAGAGCCCCTTAAATACACAGAAGTCAATCAGAAAAATTACTGCACAACACAGTTCCTTGGTAATCTTAGACACTGACAACAGACTAAACTTGAAGTCTGGTACATGCAACACATTTTGTATCCTATGATCACCGAAGATCTTTGCGCTTCTTGCACTTGTTATTTGAGATATATCACCAGTTGGAATTTGAACCTTATTATTTTGTTGAACCTATAGTCTTCTAAGGGTAGTTAGAAGTTCTTCGCAAGGTGTTATGTGATGTGAAGCTCTTGAATCTACTATCCATTCATATGCAAAAGCATTGGACAATAGAGAAGTTATACCTCCCATGTTTGACATACATTGGTCGTACCAGTTTCATGTATCTTGTTCAGCACCTCCTGATACTGTTGTGGAGTGAACAAACCACCAGTTTGAGACTGTGATCCAGTGGACTCTCCTCCTCCATTAGTTGTATTAGAATTGGCATAAGGTTTGAATTTAGCAGGCTGACACTCTTCTTCTTACTTTTGAAGTTGGTAGGATATCCAAAAAACCTGTAGCAATCCTCAATTTTGTGCCTTTTGTAACCATATTCACCACAAGGTGGTCCTAAGGGTCCTGCTATCACTTGACCTGGCTTAATGTATCTATTCCCTTGATTTCTTCCTGCTAGCATGGTGAAAACATCCCTATGTGGACGTACTACACCCAAATATCTTTGACTTTCTTCTTGTGTAGTGACTGCGTAAGCTTCATTGATTGTTACATCACATCCCTTAGCCAACAAGCTACTCCTTATATTGCTATAACTCTCATTCAGTCCCATCATAAATTGTATTAACTTCTGTGTTTTAAGGTGAAAAAAAGCTACAACAAGATGATAGAGCAACTACCACATCCAATTCATCCCAAAAGATCCTCATCTTTGAGTAATAACTTGTAACTGAATCAGTTACTTGCTTCAAATTCACTATTTTTGACCAAATGTTATAGATTCTAGTCAAGTTAGATCCATCAAACATCTCCTTAAACTCATCCCAAATTTTCTTAGCATTTGCAGCATACACAATGCTAGGAACTAATTCACCAGAAACAGTAGCTCCTATAACGGTTCGCATTTTATGCGTGCACATAAAAGCTACTACGAACTTGTTGATGCTTTTTCAGACTTCGTTTTAAAAGAGTTCGCTACCTAATTTTTAGGAAATTAGGAAAATTAAGGGCGAAGGATTTATTCAAATACTGTGAAATATCCTTCGTAATCCATAGTTCTAGGTAAGGGTTCTGATGATCCCATCGGGAAGGTGTTAGGCACCCCAGTATTAAGGATCTGTACTATATGGTTGACCTTTGAATTCCAATGTATGAGTATTTGCATGAACTTTCTATTTAGTGTTTATTCTTGTAGAAAATCTTATCATTTTGAGAAAAGAATTTAAATATGTTCCCTCTATATATAGGGTTCATAGATTTGGATTTATAATATCCGGATAAAATAATCTCCCTTTTGTATACAAGGATGATGTATTTCATTTGTAAAGTGAGTATAAAAATTGTCATATTTTACACATGTTATTTAAAAATATGAACTTGTTATGTTTTGAGTGTATACTTAACTCATACTTTGTTTTGGATCGATCCGTTTAATACGTTTGGAACGCTTTATCCAAGAACCCGTGTATACGAATGTTTTTGTTTCAACACATATGTCATTTTGTTATAAGTTATGGAATGGGTCTCGGATTGGGGTTTGTAGCCAAATTTATAATTTTCCCATTTTTAAAGAGGTCTGTCCGTTTTCTGGGCTTGGCTCAACTGAACTTTGCACATAAAAATTTGAAATGTCAATATCATTACCTTTTTTTCCATGAGTGGACTTTGGCCCAAAAATCCCTTTTGTTTTCTAGGGGCGTTGGGCAACCCTCCTGGCCGAACCCTTAAACTGGCCTTGTTTTCTAAAAAAAAACTCAAAATAGGGCTTTTGGAAAAACCCAAATCACATTTTTTACCAGATTTTTTCATTTAATTTGATTCAAAACGTGTGCCCTTAGCCTTATTTTGAAAAAAAAAAAAAAAACTTCTAGCAAAGTCTTCTCTTCATCCGGGTGTACTGCGCGGCAACTTGGTTTGATTCTTATAAAGAGTATAGGCTTCGGGTTTGAAAACTCAATCTGTTTTAATAAAATTGTAACACTTGTGATTTTTGCAAATATCCTTTTGTTCTTGTTAATACTTAAATCGTGTCAAAATAGTTTAGCTAATTATCCATTTAAGTTAGTCAAAATCAATATGCTAAATCCAAATTTTTGAAAAAGGTTTCGGGGACTTAAAGTCAATCTAACGGGCATAAGTACCGTTATCCTAAGACTACTAGTTCATACGATAAGGATTACACTATGACATGAGTTTTTTACAAGTTTTATACAAACACACACAAAGCTCAAGATGAGGAAAAAGAAGAGGTAAATAAAGGAATGGACATCATTCGTTAAAAACACTAGGCGTACCAAGCCCCGTTTAGTTGGTCATTTCACCCCAAGCGGCCGGGCCTTTTGCGAAAGTTTCGGCAAGCTATTTAATTTTATCTTCCAACGGACTCGATATCTTTCGAGAAAAATTTTCCTTATTGGGCCATTCAAAGCCCAATAAGACATGCCAAAAGAAAGTCCATACCTTTCTTGACCTTTTACGATCGTGGTCACATCATGTGGTGAAGGGAAAAATGTCACGACCCAACACCTGCAACTGGCCAAAACAATCAACACCCACACTCAACAATCACAATAGTGGGCGAACCGACACACAATCATCTATTCATTCAAGTCCGATTTTATATTAACCAACAAAATATACAAACTTTCCACCAAAGCCATAATTCATCCAAAACTTCCATTCAATATAAACCCATTCAAGCATCAAATAACCAAAATAAGTCATGCCATAAAAACAACAAAATAAGTGCGGAAGTTCAAACTATTACAAAATCCCCAAAATCCGAAAGTCATCATTCATTTCCACATATTACAACATATATATATCTTCCATAACATGAAAAGACTCTAATCTAAAACATGTCTAAAGAAAGAAATTTTTCTAATAAATATCCATAATTTCCTAAATAGGAAAAGACATCATAAGAGGAATATATTCGGAAAGCGTTTCTCAAGCTGGCATGGATAATTCTCTACTCCGATGTCTCACCATAAATGACTCGAAAGATTTTGAAACATCCTCCACATATATATGATGAGGTATATGAGGGCGGGTATTCAAAACGTGTTCCCTTAGCCTTATTTTGTAATGGTTTGAAAAAAAAAAAAAAAAATCACAATCTACACTCAAAAAATTGAATGCATTTTTGCAAGGTAGTATCGGTCACAAACACTTTGTACCAAATTTTGAAAAAGGTAGATATCATAGGCCTACTAAGATTAGTATCATGCATATCTCATAAAATCAATAGAATAAATAAGCCAGCCAACAGACACGAATATCAATAACCCACAACAAGCCAACTAAGGATAAACATAATCAAGTCACCAAGACATCAAGAATCACAATCAACGGAAGCCACAACGAAAATAAGTTTACCATAATAACCACATTACTGTACATACATACTAGCGATGGATCATTGCGTCCTCAACGCTAGTCATGATCACAATCCACACTCAAAAGAATGGGGGACCCACGGTGTTCATGTACCACTCGTTCCAGACACGAATATCAATAACACAACCCAACTCATAATGACATCAAGAATCACAATCAACGGCATAAACCTCCGCTACATACTAATCGGAACGAACCTTAAACACGAGCCATATCAATACACCTCTCATTTTCGTAACTAACCTCGGACCACGAGCCCATAATCTAGGTCACATTTGTGCCTTTCCATACCTCTTAACAGGACAGTGTTTCTTACCTTCTCATTATCAATGCTTAAGTCACAATTTCATATCACAATATCACCGAGAAGATTATATTAGCTTCTTATCACAAACATATCCACTGCAGATTTAACACACATAAATAGTGGCACCAAGCCGACACAATCACTCAATCACATTCACATAGGAATTCAAACACACATTATCATGCATGAAAACTAGACATACTTTCTCCTAAAGAATTCACAAAACATATAATCAACTAACCAAAGTCTAACTCAAGTAGACCGTAACCTACCTCAAACGTAGAGCTGGAACAGCGCAAGTCACTCTGCTATAGCTTTTCCCTTCCTTAAAGCCTCAGAACGCTCAAAGTCTAGAAATAGAAGGCTCAATGAGTCAAAATTACTCAAATCACAAGTACTAGTTCAAGAATACCCTTCCCTTTACCCCATTCCAATGGGTGGATGATTTTCTTGGTGTAAACCAACCTATCAAAGGTCTTAGTAATCATTAATCATCAAATTATGACAATATTATATCAACATTCCTACTACAAGCGACATGGTCAAGATACCATTTTTATAGAACCCTAAGTCTCATTTCACTTAGTTTATGGATCTAAGGATTCAATTCATGATTAAGAGAAGATCTAAGGATTCAATTCATGATTAAGAGAAGTTAACCCAAGCTTTTAGATGATAAATAAGTGATAATAACCCTAACCCATCAAGTTTAGAAGGTTCATTCATTTCTACAGTTTCTATTACAATTCCACCATTGAAGACCCACAAAAGTGATGATAATCATAAAGGTGATACGGAACGGTTGGAAGGAATAAATGAAACTTACCTCTCAAAAGTTTCTTGCCCTAGCTTGAATTTTCACCCTAGGTGCTTGTAGGGAACTGTGTTGGAGTATTATCAATAAAGAATATGAGACTAAATCTTTAAAATACGGATTCGGCGCCTCTTTCCCCCGTCGACCGCCGGCGGCAAGCGCTTTACGCTATGACGGTCCCGCTATAGCGACCAAGTGACCGCTATAGCGGACCCAAGGAAAATTTCTCACCGCTATAGCGGTATCACCATAGTGGGCCATAGCCCACCACAACGGCCACAAGAGAAATGGCTAGCCACTAGGAGTGGTCAGCCTACCGCTACAGCAGTACTGCCACAGTGGTACTCCCACCACCGCAGCGACATCGTTTGGGCAGTCAGTCGACTTTTGTCCAGTTTTCCCCCTTTCACCTCACATTTCATCTGAAGCCTTACAAACACAAACAAAATATGCACACAGACATAAAAACATCATATGAATCCACTCATGGCCTCGGAATTCCTAACGGAGTTCTCTATGTCACCGACGGACTCAATCAAAATTAAATAACATCACAAGCAAGTTAAGTTTCAGCTCTTAAGCTTACAAAATTGAGTTCTACTGGCTCGTTCTACCCTTGGGAAGGTTCTATTTGGTGGGGTGATCCTACATTTTTCATAATGACCGGAAGGGTCGTTACATCAGATACTAATTAAAACACCGTTCGTCCCTGAATGGACAAAGGTGAGTAAACTAGGCGAAATTACCTGTCTCGGTGAAAAGCTGAGGATATTTGCTATGCATATTAGATTCTGTTTCCCAAGTAGCTTCCTCTAATAGACGATTCTTCCACTGGACTTTCACAGAGGCTATTTCCTTGGACCTCAACTTGCGAACATCCCTATCTAAGATGGCAACAGGCTCCTCCTCATATGACAAATTCTAATCTAATAACAGCGAATCCCAACGGTTTATTTATGAACAATCCCCGTGGTACCTCTTTAACATCGAAACATGAAACATCAGATGAACGCGTGACAAACCCGAAGGCAAAGCCAACTTATAAGCTGCCTCCCCCACATGCTTGAGGATCTCAAACGGCCCAATATACCTCAGGCTAAGCTTGCTCTTCTGTCCGAACCTTATCACACCCTTCATGGGTGAGACCTTCAAAGAACACTTGCTCTCCCTCTACAAACTCAAGATATCGGACCTTGCGGTCCACATACTCTTTTTGCCTGCTCTAGGCTACTTAGAGCTTAGCTTGGTCTTAGCTTGGATCACCTTTACTTTCTCTAGGGACTCCCTCAGAAGATCAATGCCCCAAGGCCTCACCTCAAACGCATCAAACCATCCAATAGGAGACCTATACCTCCTCCCATACAATGCCTCAAACGGAGCCATATCGATACTCGAGTGGTAGCTATTGTTATATGCAAATTCGGCCAACGGTAAGAACTTGTCCCAATTCCCACCAAAGTATATCATACACGCATGAAGCATGTCTTCAAGGACCTGAATAGTCCGCTCAGACTGCCCGTCAGACTGTAGGTGGATCGCTGTACTAAGATCCAACCTCGTACCCAACTTCTCATGCAAACACTCCCAAAATCTGGATATGAACGTTGTGCCCCTATCAGACATAATGGAGATAGGAACCTCATGAAGCCTAACTACCTCACGCATGTAGATTTTAGACAATTTCTCAACATCATAAGTTATCTGTATCGGAATGAAGTGGGCATATCAATAACCCAAATGGAGTCAAACTTCCCCAACGTCTTCAAACGACCCACCACGAAATCCATGGCTATTCTTTCCCGCTTTCACTCGGGAATGGGCATCCTCTGAAGTGTACCTCCAGGTTTATGATGCTCATACTTCACCTATTGGCAATTCAGGTACTGAGCAACAAACTTTACGACATCGCGCTTCATCCTATTCCACAAGTAATGTTGCCTCAAATCCCGATACATCTTAGTAGCGCCAAGATGAATAGAATACATCGAACTATGAGCCTCTGTCAGAATGGTCTTGATCAAATCGCCCACACGTGGCACACATACTCTCTCTTTTATTCGCAAAGACGCCTTCCTCATCAATCAAGACTTCTTTGGCCTCACCACGCAACACTTTATCACGTATTTTACACAACTTAGCATCTTCAAACTGTTTAGCCTTAATCTACTCTAAAAATGACGACCGAGCCTCAACACAAGCCAACACCCTATCTGTGTTGGAAATGTCCTACCTTCATAAAAGCGTTAGCCGCAGTCCGAACCTCTTTTAGCCAGCACGAATGCTCCAAAAAATCAAACCAAATTTTACTCTCCATACTATCCGACTACTTGCTCGGTGTCGCCCACTTATATTTTGCCTTTTCTTTATCGGGATGATACAGAATGGTGATTTCATAGTCCTTCTACAGTTCCATCCATCTCCGCTGCCTAAAGTTCAGATTCTTCTGAGTGAACACATGCTGCAAACTACGATGGTCTGTGTACACCTCACAATGGACACCATACAAGTAGTGTCTCTAGATTTTTAATGTCACGACCCAAACCGGAGGGCCGCGACTGGCACCCAAGATCCTACTCGGCTGAGTGCCATACTACTATTCCATCCAGGAGTCAGAACTTCTCCCTTATCGTTAATTCGAAGCAAACATTTAGTCACAATGAAATCTCTAAAAAAATAAAAATAAAGCATAAACACACATCGACCTATATGGTCGCTTTACACAACTGTCGACTTCTCGATGCCCTATCCACAGGACACTGTCTGCAAAAATCTCTAACATACACGAGATGCCATAACATAAGTACTCTGACTTGGCAACACTCCGAACTGGGATGGAGCTCACCAATCCAACTGATAGCCTGGGAACACCCTATAGCCAACGTCTCCTACTCATCTGTATACACCTGCGTGGCATGAAATGCAGCCCCCGAAAAAAGGAGGTCAGTACGAATAATGTACTGAGTATGTAAGGCATGAATACATTATAATAAGAAGTATAGAACATAACAGGGGATAAAGATGACCGTACATTTGATTACCTCTTAAGGCGGATACCATACATGCAACTTTAACCTTTTTAATCAATATGTACATAAAATCATGGAAGATATCTGAAACATTTCAATGAATGTGCAAAGATAAATTAAAACATCACCACATAGGCCGCACACATCACCCCGTATATAACATATGTATATATATATATATATATATATATATATACATATATATATATATATATATATATATATATATATATATATATATATATATATATATACACACACACACACGTCCCCGTACAACGTGTCGTATATATATATATATATATATATATATATATATATATATATATATATATATATATATATACATCCCAACAAAGGCCACAGCGTCACCCCTATCAACTGTGCCATATATACACACATCACAACAAAGGCCACAGCGTCACCCCCTGTCAACTGTGCCATATATATACACATCACAACAAAGGCCACGGTCACCCTATCAATCGTGCATATATATACACATCACAACAAAAAGAGTCATTACCCCCCGTTAACTCGCCATATATATATATATATATACACAATAAAGGTCACTTATATACCCCCAAAGGTTACGGCGTGCGTCCAGGCTCTATATATATACACAACAAAGGTCAAAGCATCACCCCCCATTAACCGTGCCTTTATATATGCATGAAGAATGAAAATGAGCGCAAAGTATATTCAAAATGAAATTATAGAACTCTGTAATGTCACAAAATAGCTATATACATATATTGTACTCATGGCATACATAGGAGTTCAAATGGAAGCTATCGCTCTATCTTACCTTGAAGGAATAATTTATAAGGTGAGATCAACAACAATGAAATAAGTCGAGAAAATCACGAAATAGCTTAACATTTTCATATCATCGTTGAAATCATACTTGAGACCTTTAAGCATAAAATCATGCTCGACATAATTCTCATAAATTTTTTTTTTAACATCATAAGAAGCTTTAAGAGTCATAAACTTCTAGCTTTTGAAATCAAGGAGGTTATGAAAACACTTATGGAATCACACCATAGGAATCATGCCTTTGAAAGAAAGGGGCGAGCCTTAACATACCTGAAATTTCACGTTGCGGATTTTCCGCCTATTTCCAATTTCACAATCTACCTATAAGACCATTCACACTATGGTTAGGCTCACTGTTATATACGTATCCTAGACCTTCAAATTAAACCTCCTTAAAATCTGCCGAAATTCGAGCAGCATCTCCCCTGTTTATATGCCTAACCCGAATTCATAATTCAACAACCAACAACAACAACAACAATACCAACATAAATCATAATATTCTCAATATCAAAATACTTCATAAACATCTCATATGGGGTTCATCCTATATTTTCACCAATCAAAACCACTATACGGCTATTTAATAGTTCTATCTCCGTAAATAACTAAATTTAATATTAATAATAAGATATTCATACCTTAATCCAAATATTATGGCTATATCTTAACTCTTACACCTTGATCTTAAGCCACAACGCGTTACTACACAATTTTGTAGTTGCAACTATATGCCGTCTGGACCGGAATTTGGGAATTATACCTGATTTAGGCTAAAATTTGGCTTGGGGAGTTGGGGAGAGAACTCTCCCGAATTTTGGAGAGTATATTGGGGTGTTGGGTGAAGAAAATAAGGTGTAATCCCCTTTAAATAGCGGTCCAGTTCTGCTGACCGACTTAAAATTTCTTCAGCGATCGCGCCCGGGGCCGTTCGCGCGGTTTAATTTTTCTGCCTGCGCGTTCATTCAAGAAAAAGTCATAACTCTTAATCTCGATATCGTGTGAGGGCCCACGATATATGATTGGTTTCAATTATCTACAACTTTCATTCTTGGTGTTTTTTCAAATTCCAAACTTATAATGTCGTTTTGGCCCCTCCAAGTGAGATCATCCAAAAATGTTTCCTTAAATCGTCCTTTTAGATGGCTTATGCCCATATTTGGATTAAGGGTCCTTCTTAGGACTTGCTCAACTTTCCATGTATTACTCATATATCTCTTCATATGTCCTTTATAAAATCCCGGCATGTGATCCCCACTTGGCTTACAGGCGAGAGCTTTCATCAAGCAACGTACTACCTGATTTACACCATATGGTCTCCAAATGTCATATGTGTATTATTATTACACTCTTATAATATAACCTCCATCCCTAACCCGGACCTCAAAATTGCTCAGCGCGTTCGCGCCTCGTGGTGGCGCATTCGCGTGGTGTTAGCCCTTGGCCTTCTGCGCTTTCGCGCCACTCCTTGGCGCGTTCACGCAGACCATTTTCCTGGCCTGCCAGCTCGACTTGTAACGTCTATATCTCCTTACCCCGATGTCATATTGAGGAGCGGTTTGTTGCGTTGGAAAATAGACTTCCCGAACTTTACTTTAGGCTTTTATTTCATTTCAAAACTCTTAATATACTCAGAGACATTCTTTCTTCCAGTTAGACCAAAATTTTTGTATCAAACCTTGCCCAACTTTCCTTCAAAGCCTCGGAAGCTTAGTCTCCTTAGTTCACTTGTTTCCCAATCCTTCTATAACCTGTTACGTGAACTCGAACTCTTATAATTATAAAATGAGCACCTATGATCTTGCATCTTCTCGACAATAACTCCGATGTCTGCAATTGAATAGCTGACACCTAACGAATCTCAACGTGCAGAACTACGGGGTGTAACATTCTTCCCCCCTTAAAAACATTCATCCTCGAATGTTGTAGTTACAACTCCATAAAGTTTTTACTGATGTCTTGAAGTGACTACCCTTCTCTTATACTTCGGTCGCCTTATCTTTAACATAGGTTGGTCAACCTCTTCTCGTTCTCCCTTAGCTCTTTATTAATCTCTTTTATAATGCTATAGCCTTCTGTTCTTATATAATTGAACTAACATTCAATTAACATTCTATTCCTATCAAGGTGGCTTTGGTTTGCCATGGCTATGGCTACTCGCCGACTTGCAAGTACTCCCTCTTACTTGTTCTTCAGTCCTCTACTAGTGGAAAACTCCCTTGCTTGGCTATGGCACCTTCCTTGAGTCTCTTTTTTTCTTTTTCTTCGAAGTGCTCTTCTCCACTTGCCACTTTATAATATTAGCCCGAAGTTCATGTAATGTCCTCTAAGCACAAATCTGTTCTATTTCTAGAAGACTTTTTCGTTTCCGATGTAATCGTGTCAATGTGACTGCATATTTCCTTTCGAATGCCCCTCAAGAACCAGAAATCCCTTGGCACTTTTGCAAACCTGCTTATTTTCTCCCAATTCACATCCTTATTCGTTGTTACTGCCCTTCAGTTCCACTAATCAGAATCTGATTTCGAACCTTTTACCTTCGTCGTGTGTTCTATACTACATATTCCATTCTTTCTGTATACTCTGATGTTATTGCATCAGGATTACAAATTCTAACTTTTAGAGAAAATAATGTCAATTTGCCCTATCGCACTTGCCACCTGAACTTCAATACCGTGTTCAGTCAATGCCTTTAACATATAACCTCATTGATTATCTTTACTGGTTAACATAACCACACATAAGCCATCGTATCTCTTTACCAACACGTTTTTTACGAGGTATCCCAATACTATTCAAACTCGTCCTAATTTTGTAACTGTATACGTCTTATCTCTCTCTATCAAGCCGGTCCCTCATCTTTTGCAATCATTGAGAATTTCCAACCGTGAGGTCACACGCTTCTAATTTCCCTCAAGCTGTTCTAGTTCCTCATCCTTCTCTTATGTCTAAACCTGTAGGACTTTTTAGCATACTTCCCAGGGGGTCACCCATCCTAGTACTACTCTGGCCCAAACACGCTTAACCTCGAAGTTCTGATGGGTTCAGGTGCATTAGTGCTGGTATGATCGCATCCATCCTACTGTGTGGCCTTTATCACGTGACCTAAAACAAGTTAAAGTTTTAGTATCCCAAGAAAATTTTCGATCATGTATCTCCCTCCGAATTGGAAAAAAGTCTCTCACTTTACCGACCAAGCAAATGCCGTTTTAGCCTTTGGAACTCTCGATGACAAGCCATTAATTAACACATACAACTCGCTTTCCATTCCTAAATTTTAAGATTCTTTGTAGGTAAAACTTCTTAGCACGGGGCAGCCTATCTATAAGTACCTTGGCTATCGGTACCTGTAAACCTTCCATTTGTCAACTATCAATGGTATCCTGAAATAATTGTACACACACAAGAAGTTCCAATAAAAGATATAGATGTAGCTCCGCTTGTCCTCTTCGGTCCGGAGGGCCGTAAAGTGAAGTATCCTCCTCATCATCCTTGCACCATTCTGTTAGCCATCTCATCATGGTGATTGTTTATATGGTTCTATGTCATATACTCTTACAATTGATAGAACTAGCGACTTGAAATTTCACGAGGGTTCATTGTCACCAGCTTGTTTTGACTAATCGCAATATCCTTGAATCCCTTTCTTGCGATCTTATCTCCGTCTACTTTCATGGCTTCTCCTTGCATTCCTTAGCTCATCTTGCTTCATAACTTCCTATTACTTCTGGATTTTCCTATTATCCGGTGTCATAATTCCTCCAATACCTTAGTCATCGTGCTCGTACACACTTGATTCCCTTAAAGGCTTTACCTCATGGTGTTGTATTCCATTGCCATCCTCGATCGAAATTTCATCCCATAATAATCCTTCTTTCGTATTGCTTTTGTTCCTTCACTTACGAATCCTTCAAGTTCCCTACTTGTCATTACCCAAAATGCTACTTTAAATCTCAAATCTTGCCTATAATAATCCCTAGGGATACTCGAAATGATGTTGTACCCCACTATCTATCCATCCAGAATAGTACTTTTTATTCCAATAATTAATGCCCAATGTCCACTTGTAGTTTCATCTTCATCATATCATTCCATATCATCTCACCCCATACTTGTTACACCTCGAAATTTTTTTTGTTCATACACAGTGAATAGAATAATGAAGGGCTCGAAGTATACGATGTTTCGATAAGTATGAAATAGCATTTGATGATCCTAATTGAGATTTCAAAGGCATTCGAGGTAATAGAAGAATGTTTGCCAGGAAAGGCAAGGCATACGTTATGTATCGAAAAGGGTTTATGAGTAACGAACTAATAATGACTTAATG
>NC_081351.1:2293333-2304580 GCF_029784015.1 Lycium ferocissimum | reverse complement strand
CGCCCCAAAACTTCAACATGAGTCATCAAACATTCATTTTACATCATGAAATTCACAACCACGACAAGCAAAAAATCCAAATGAAATTTGTTCATCTTTCCACACACAAAACGACCACCATTCGGCCACTACACCAACCACACACAACTTCATGAATTTCATCTATTTCAACACATTACAACATGCTCTAACGTATACAATACGACAATCCAAACATGCTCAATAAATTAGTTCTTTGCTCCTACCTAATATTACCTACACACGGCCACACACAACATACCATATTTTCATGAACTTCACTCATTCCTACACTTCACAACATGCACAAACACCTATAAAACATGTAGAGAAGATCAAACCTCATCTTTCCTCATCCACCTTCTCCACTCGGCTAAGCTTCACACATGACATCAACGAACTATTTTCTCGCTTCGACAACTACTCCACGTCGACTTGGTGGCCTTCCAATTAGGTAGAGAAACAAGGAGAAATTAATGTTTTCCATGATCAAAATTGAGGGGCTGGGTTGGCCCGGCCCTTATCGTTCCCTCTTCTTTTTTTCTCTCCATTTTCTTGAACTTTCTAAGGCACAAATGATGAGTTGCCTTGTAATTTCATCACACACACACACACACACACACACACACACACACACATATATATATATATATATAAATGGGGCACATGGCCGGTCATGTGCCCCTATTTTCCTCCAATTTTTTTTCTCCAATTTTCTCAATTTTTCTAGAGTTTTCTTTAAGTCATCAAAGATGACTAATTGTCTTGCTTTCCTTGACATCTTTGTTTTCATGCACATTTAGTTCCTACAAATACAAGGTGACCACATGTACCTCTTCATGGCTTAAGACAATTGGCCAACCATGGGTGGGACCCACGGCCACTTGGCCATTCTAGGCTATTTCATGAAATATTTCCTCCAACCCTTAGCTTCTAATTTTCCTTATTCCAAATATACCCTTCGTACTTCATACCAATAAAAGATGAATATGCAACTTACGCTTAATTCAAAGCCCAAAAAGTAGCCTTGTCCATAACTTCCCGCAATTGGCTCGGAATACCCCAACGTACGAAATGCGGGATATAACATTCATGGTCATATCACACAATTTCGTTCATTCATATACAAGGTCTATTCCATGTTCTCAATATCATTTATAACATGATTATAATCATAATGTATCAAGAATCACAACTCAATCCAAACATTTACTCAAAAGTGACACTATTTCCACATTCATGACCTATTTCCTATTTCCTTATATAATCCAAGTGTTTCAACTTTCAAATACCTTAAACAACAAGGAAATGTCATAAAACTTACCTTAGGTGGTGTAGGAATGAACTTTGGGTGCAAACACTTCACTTGAGAAAAACCCTAGTTTCACTTTTTTTACTTGAATTTTGTCTTGGATGAACTTTACCTGGATTTCTTATACTTGATTCACTTGGTTTGATGAAGTTGAACATTAATTTCTCTTGAAATCTTGTGGGAGAAAATGTAGAGAGATGTTTTAGAGGGAAGAGGAAAAATGGAAATGAAATAATGAACTTGGTCCTCTTTTAATAACCCAAAAATTTGTTCTGTCGGGAGATTATACGGACACTTATACGGTCCGTATAACTTATACGGTCCGTATAAGTGACCGTGAAACAGACCCCTTCAATGCCTCTTCTCTGTGACCATTATACGTTCTGTATAAATTTATACGGTCCGTATAACTGACCTTATAATCCCACCAGTGAGGGACCTTCACTGTGATGGTCCTGCGGTCCATTATACGGTCCGTATAATGGGCCGTATAACCCATCCGTCCACTGATCTTGTTCTCGTCACTTCGATTGACCTCCAATCCTTATGGAACCTTCTTAACACTTGATTATCACCTCATTAACAATCCAAGGGACGTTATAACTCTTCTCCAAAATATCATTAAGTCATCGTTAATTTGATACTCATAAATCTTGCCCGACACACGACATATACCTTACTTTCCTTAACAACATTCGTCTCCTACTTCCAATGTCTTTGAAATCTTTATTAGAATCATCAAATGCTATTTCTTACTTATCGAAATACCATATACTTCATGCTCTCCGTTAGCCCATTCACTATGCATCAACGAAAATTTTTTTGAGGTGTAACACTTACCCCTTATTTTCTTCACCCAACACCCCAAATACTCTTCAAAATTCTGGAGAGTTCTCCCGAACTCCCCAAGCCAAATTTTAACCCAAACTAGGTATAATTCCCAAACTTCGATCCAGACGGCATATAGTTGCAACTACAAAATTGTGTAAAGGACGCGTTGTGGCTTAAGATCAAGGTAGAAGAGTTAAGATATAGCCATAATATTTGGAGTAAGGTATGAATCTCTTATTATTAATGTTAATTTTGGTTATTTACGGAGATAGAACTGTTAAATAGCCGTATAGTGGTTTTGATTGGTGGAAATATGGGATGAACCCCATATGAGATGTTTATGGAGTATTTTGATATTGAGAATATTATGATTGATGTTGGTATTGTTGTTGTTATTGTTGGTTGTTGAATTATGAATTCGGGTTAGGCATATAAACAGGGGAGATGCTGCCCGAATTTCGGCAGATTTTAAGGAGGTTTAATTTAAAGGTCTAGGATTCGTATATAACAGTGAGCCTAACCATAGCGTGAATGGTCTTATAGGTAGATTGCGAAATAGAAAATAGGCGGAAAAGCCGCAACGTGAAATTTCAGGTATTTTAAGGCTTGTCCCTTTCTTTCCAAGGCATGATTCCTATGGTGTGATTCCATAAGTGCTTCCATAACCTCCTTGATTGCAAAAGCTAGAAGTTTATGATCTTAAAGCTTCTTATGATGTTAAAAATGAGAATGTTTTTATGAGAATTACGTCGAGGATGACTTTATACTTAAAGGTCTCAAGTATGATTTCAACGATGATATGAAAGTGTTAAGCTATTTCGTGATTTTTTTGACTTATTTCATTGTTGTTGATCTCACCTTATAAATTGTTCCTTCAAGGTGAGATAGACGATAGCTTCCATTTGAACTCCTATGCATGCCATGAGTATAATATATGCATATGGCTATTTTGTGACATTACAGAGTTCTATAATTTCATTTTGAATATGCACTGCACTCATTTTCATTCTTCATGCATATATAAGGCATAGTTGACAGGGGGTGACGCTGTGACCTTTGTTGTGTATATATTGTCACGACCTAATTAGGGCCATGACGGGTACCCGGGGCTAACCACCGAGCACCACTCGTTCTATTACTCATCCTGCTTTCATTTATACATCTCATGCTCATAATCATAGAAAACGACTTTCATTTGAAACATATTCACTTTATAAACATAAGCCCTTTAGGCTATATATATATATAATATATATATATATATATATATATATACATGCATATACATTTGAGAAAATTGTGAGACCATACTACCCACACTGCGTATCTACTAGCCTCTACTAGAGTGCTAGACATATAGACGGGTCAGGACCCCGTCATGCCCAAAACATGTATATACCAAAAGAATAATCAATAGCACCTCCAAAGCAACGGAGTGCTCTCAATCGCCCAATAGCTCCTACGGTCCGGATCACCTCCCCATCGTCTACCCGTGGGCATGAACACGAGCGTCTAAAGAAAAACGGACGTCGATCACGAACATTGCACCGAGTATATAAGGCATAAACAATAATGAAACATCAATGAAATAGGAAGGCATCAAATGAGGAGTAAACTGTAACTGACTGTGAATCATAAAAGAAATGATGAATGCTGGCTCACTTCATAATCATCATCATATCATGTATGCATATATGTACAAACCGGCGACCATATAGGTACGTGTGATAATCATTAGCATTAGCTCGCGTCCGCAGGCCTCCCGCGTCCGGGGTACCATCTCATGCCGCCCACTAGTGGTGTCTGCCCATGCCATCTGGCCATGGTGTATACGCTGCCCGCCTTAGCAGTGACTGCCCGGCCATATAGGCGCGGTGTAATATCATCATCATATGCTCATCATCATGTGCTCATCATACTATACTCATCATAATGCATGCATAGAAACTCAAGACAACTATACATCTATCGGGGTGACGTAAGGTCGTGAACCCCCGATTACATTATGGAGCATTCATGAACATTCTGCCTCACCTTGAAGGAATTAGCATAAGGTGAGTGTATATAATAATCAACATCATTAGCTTTATAAAAACTTCATATCGGGGACTCTAGAATCTTTAGACTCAAGCTTATCATCATCATTATTGTACTCATAACATATCTCTTATCTCATATAGCTATTCATGAACAAGGACTCTTAGTTTTCTTGAAGATAAGAAATTCATGAAGGAGGAGGGAAATCATGCCATAAGATTCATGCCTTAGAAAGAAAGGACTAGCCTCACATACCTTTGTCGTTTAACTATTCTATCGCTTGCTCGTTCTACCTTCAAGAGAATTCGTATCGACATTAGCTAAACAATTATAAGAACGTGTTTACTAAAGCTAGAGAAAATTGGGCAGCATTTCCTTTGTTTATACGACTTCCTCCATATTCCATATCAACTCCCAAACATCTGTAACATCATTCATAATATCATAAATAACAATCATCATTTACCTACATTATTCACATTTCACAATTTCACTTCAATTTCCCCATAATTAGGGTCATAATTCACTGTTACGTTCTTTCACGTATAATGCTCATTCCATGTTCTAGATGCCATTCATAATCTACTTACAATCACAACATTCATGATTCATTCCAAACTACTACTCAACAATAGCACTATTCCCACATTTATGACCCATTTTCTATATTCTTCTACAATCCAAGTGTTTCAACTTCTCAATATCTTAGACATCATGAAAACATCATAAAACTTACCTTAGATATTGTAGGAACAAGCCTTGAGTGGTATTACTCTTCTTGCATCAAAACCCTAGTTCACTTCTCTTGAAATTTCTTGGCTTAGATGACTTTAATGTGCTTCACACTCTTGATTTTTGTTGGTTTGATGAAGTTGATCATCAATTTCCTTTGGTTTCATGTGGATGAAGAGTGGAGAATATTCTAGAGAGTTCTTGACTTGTGTAGGAGAGAAATGAAATGAAATAAAATGAACTTGGGTCTCCTTTTATTAACTTAAAATCTGATTCTGTCGGGCAATTATACGGACACTTATACGGTCCGTATAAACTTATACGGTCCGTATAAGTGACCGTGAAATGGACCCTTCATCGTCTCTTCTCTATGACCATTGTACGGTCTATTATATGGTCCGTATAAATTTATACGATCCGTATAACTGACCGTATAATTCCACCAGAGAGGGACCTTCGCTGTGATGGTTCTGCGGTCCATTATACGGTCCGTATAACATTATACGGTCCGTATAATAGGCCGTATAATCCATCAGTCCACTGATTTGTTCTCACCCCTTCGTTTGATCTCCGATCCTTATGGAACCTTCTTAACACTTGTTTAGCACCTCAATACCAATCTAAGGGATGTTATAACTCTTTCCCAAAGCATTATTAGAACGTCATTAACTCGATACTCAAAATTCTTGCCCGACACACAACATATAACTTGCTTTCCTTAACAACTTTCCTCTCTTACCTTGAATGTCTTTAGAAATCTTAATTAGGACCATTAAAGGCCATTCCTTTCTTATCAAAACACTCCTGTGTGTCCACCGTTCTGTCTATTCTTGTACGCTAACTGAAAATTTCCAAGGTGTAACATATATAAGGCATAGTTGACAGGAGGTGACGCTGTGACTTTTGTTCTGTATATATATATATGGCACAGTTGATAGGGGGTGACGCTGTATCCCTTGTTGTGATGTGTATATATATGGCACGATTGATAGGGGTGTGTGTGTGCTTTGTTGATGTGTATATATGTAGCACGATTGATAGGGGTGTGTGCTTGTGTGCACATTGTGATGTGTATATATATAGCCGATTGACGGGGGGTGATGTGTGTGTACTGTTGTGATGTGTATATATCGCGCACGGATTGACGAGGATGTGTGTGTGTATTTTTGTTGTGATGTGTGTATATATGGCACAGTTGGCAGGGGGTGACGCTGTGGCATTTGTTGGGATGTGTGTGTATATATATATATATATACGACATAGTTGATCGGGGGTATTTGTAGCTCTCTGTAGTGATGTTTTAATTTATCTTTGCACATTCATTAAAATGTTTAGAGATATGTTCCATAATTTTATGTATATATTGATTTAAAAAAGGTTAAGTTGCATGTGTGGTATACGCAGAGGCAATCAAATGTCTGGTCATCTTTATCCTGTATTTCTATACTTCTTATTATGATGTTATTCATGCCTTACATACTAGGTACACTATTAAATGTGATCCCCTTTCTTCGACGAGTTTAACGGTTCATGCACCACGCAGGTGTATACGGTAGTAAGAAACATTGGCTATAGGGTGTTCTCAAGCTATCGGTGAATTGGTGGGCTCCGTCGGTTCCCGGGTGACTGAGTCGGAAGTACTTATGTTATGGCATCTCGTGTATGTTAGAGACTTTTGCGGAGCGGTGTCCTATGGATGGGCGTCGAGAGATTTGACGATTGTGTAAAGCGACCATATAGGTCGATGTGTGTTTATGGTTATTTTTTTTTTTAAAGATTTCATTGTGACTAAAAGTTTGCTTCGAATTAATGATAAGGGAGAAGTTGTGACTCCTGGATGGAATAGTAGTATGGCACTTAGGTAGGGTAGGATCTTGGATGCCGATCGCGGCCCTCGGTTTGGGTCGTAGACGGATGTGGTATTAAGCCGATTGCGTCCTAGGGGTTGTACGCAAAGTCGTGTCCGATTAAGTCTTGTTTATGGTGTGTTGCGCGCCACGTTTATAAACGAGGCTACGGGGCATTTGGGATGGTTTACCCTTCTTTCACATCTAAAATCGTGCGATGAGAGCCAAGTCATACGAAATGAAATTCCTTGCATTGTCTTGATTTCAACAGAGGAATGGTATTGACAACGGAAGTGAATGATGATATAGGGATTACAGGGACAATAGAATTTGAGGGAATCAACACAGAGGTAAGTAGTGGTAGAAAGGATTATGATTCAGATATGGTAAGGATGTCGCAAGTATGATTGAAATGTATAGCTAATGAATGGAAAGAGAAGTGACTGGAAAGTACAAAAAGGACGATCGATAAAGGTTTAGGTATATTCCGAGTCGTGACGCAAGAGGTAAACTGGTTTGTATTTATGATTATTTTTACGGATTGCTTATACAACTTCTAAATGTGATGTTGTTTGGCCGATGAAGGAAGTAGATATTGTACCAACCTTAGGAACATGTGGTATATGTCTAGCTAACCCTTATAAGAGGACTTTACCTCGAATTTTTTTCAGATGGGTATTGTGAAGGTTATTTGACGATAGAGAAATTAGATGCGATGTCGATTTATGTGCAAGGAGAGAATAGAGTAGGTGTATAAGTGAAGGTAAAATATAAACAAGGATCGATTCGATTCTTTGCGGGAAGGTAAAGGATGTGAGGCTGATTCTTTTAGACAAGGAGACAGGGTATGAGTACGAGTAAAGATTTCTAAGTAAAGTTATATTGCCGGGATTCGCAGTTCGGAGGAAGACCTACAGATTTAGACATACGAAAAAGGGAATATGAGAAACCAAAATAGACCGAGGGAAAATAAGGAGCATATTAGCTTTGCAATTAGAGTTTCAAAATGATTGTGAGGTATGAGTCTGGCTAGTTGGTCAAAAGAGGGGAGATGTATTAAAGCTACATATTCAGGACAAATTCAAATGGCAACGGGATATCTCTCAAGAAAAGGTGTTGAAAAGAGATGAAAAGATAAGTCATAAGTGGCTACATCGAGGATTATGTATACCCTTATGATTGATGTTACAATATGCCAAAAGTATTTGATTATGCTGTATGTCAAAATTGAGGTAGCAAGCACTACAGAGGGAATCAGGTTTGGGTTTTCTCGAGGATTAAAGTCGGATAGCGGTAACTCCACTAACAATATAAGAATGAGCATTAGAAAAAAAAATTATGATATCAAGAAGGAGAGAGAAACTTGGACAAGGAAAAACGTATACCCATTGAGAGTCAGATAATACATAATTGAGGAAAAGGTTAGGATGAAAGCAGGAAAGCAGACGATAGGCTCAAGTTTAAATAAATCAACAGGAAATAGAGTAAGGTTGTACTGGCAAACGGAGAATGTGAGGACTCCGGAACCAACCTAGACATCCTTATAACCAAAACTAAGAAGGTTGTAAATAATGGGCACTCTGCTAAAATTCTCCAAAGAAGGACAAGGACCGAAGAAGGACAAGGTCCAAAGATTTAGGAGATCACGACGCATTATGCGTGCGACGATGGTTACGGATCGATTAATGGGAAAATATTGTCACGACCGAATAAGGCCGTAGGCGGGTACTCGGAGCTAACACCGAAGCACATTCCGTCCCTTACCGTCATACATATACTCAAGCATTCATTCTTTAATCTTATACTCAATCATAGTAAAACCATTTCTTTCGCTTGAAACATAATTACCATTATTTACATAAGCCATTCGGCTATCAAATAGTACATATATACAAGTGAGAAATGGGCGTGAGACCATACTACCCACACGGACGTATCTACGAGGCCTCACTAGAGAGTACTAGAACATATAGGCGGGGCGGGGGACCCCGCCGTGCCGAAAAATACATATGCACGAACAATAAGCAATGGCACCTCGGAATAATGGAGTGCTCTCAGGGCACCTTGCGGACTCCTACGAGGCCTAGATCTCCTCCACTGTTTACGTGGGCATGAACACGGCGTCCGAAGAAACGGACGTCGGTACGAACATTTCTGCTTGAGTATGTAAAGTAGATAATAACATGATAAGAGCATGAGGAATAGTATAAGGTAAAAAGAACCGTTCATCTCTCATAATACCTTTTTAAACATTCGACAAACGTACTTACCCCTTTACTCTGCTAGAGATACATTTGTACATCTACATGCTTACATATACAATAACATACAAAGCGATCGCCCACGTGTTGACACTGATTTTGTCCCTCCTTCCAATTTGTTTCCTTGGGTTTTAAATTAATTAAATCTAAATATTTTATTTTCACTATCATTTCTACTACTATTATTACTTTCATTTTCATTTTTTTTACTACCAATATTAATAGTATTACTTTGTCACAATTTTTTAAAAGGGTTGTTGTCACTTATTTTCGTTAAATTAATTATACTTTACCAAGTCTTTATTTTTTACGCATTGATCATTAATTTTCATAGTATATATACTAGTTGCTAAATTTGAAGCCCAAGAAATAAATTAATTGAAGGAAGAAGGGGACCACATTTTCGGATCAACATTTTTATTCCACGAATTCACGATGGCACAAATTCTCAGCCCCATTACCCAATTCCTACCCGGTCCGGCCCCGTCAACCCCCACTGACCGTCCGACCCATTTGTTTTAATCAGCGAAACCTAACACAACCCTACCATTTTCTCTTCTCATCTCTCTTTTCGAATAGTCCCTTTCTCCTCTCTCTGCCCTCTCTCCTCTCTTCGTCGTCATTCTTCACCTCTCTCCCCTTTTTAGCAAACCCTTAACCCCACTTTCAACCATAGCAGATCCTGCCACCCCTGTTTGCATACAATACTCGTCTCTCTCTCTCTCTCTCTTCATGAATGACTCTGTCAATGGCAGAGCCGAATTTGGTTTTATCCCCATTTTGGAAAAAAGCTCGACTCTCATATATCAAATCACAAGATGGTGAATCACCCCTCACCGCTGAATCAACACAAATAGGCAAGGCAACTTGTACTTAATTCAGTTCCAGTACCTTTTAGCTGAGTTCGAGTAAATCTCTGCTCATCTTTGCTTTTCTGATTTTTCGGTCAACAATCCAACGTTCAATTCAAACGACTTGAAATAATTCGAATTCCCGCTCATTGGAACCCAAACCCTAGTTTTTTTACCTATAAATACATCTCTAATCATAGCCAAAAGGGGGGAACTCTTTCAGCCGCAAAAACCCTCTTAAGCATTTTTCTACATTTTCCAGTTACGAGGTTTAAAAGGAGGAGGAACCCGACTTTTTTTATACGGGGTTCAATCCATCAAAGGACGGATTGGGAGATGCGAGTACTTCTTTTTGTCACAAAATCTTGAGTTTTTTTTGTTTTTTTCAAAATCTGGTCTTGAACCCTTCAAATCAAAATACTTTGTTGAAATTTGGGATTCTCGATGAAAGGTTAAATTCCCGACGATTCGATTAACCTTCGTCGCTATTCGGCGAAATAATTTTAACTATAAGAAAAGCATTTTAATCTTCGGCTCAAGTTTCGAATCGTTTCATAATGGAGAGTAGATTCGAGGCCGTCGATGCCCCGTTCACTGCACACGACAAAGGTCAGTGCAATCCCTTCCTTGCACTTTTGGTTCGTTTTGATTTATGATGTGTGTTTGGATTCCCTGTTTGCATGTTTAAAGTATTTTCAATTTCAAGTTGGTGCTGCGATAAAGTTATGTCCGATGTCGCAAAATAGGAAGTTACATTTATCTTTTGGTAATGGTTGGTGCTCATTTAGCATATTCGATACGCTTCACTTGAAATATAGCTTAAAGCCTCTATTTGATGTTCCGTAGTTATTTTCTATGGTTAGCTAAGCTAGTTTAACTCTACTCGGTCATAACAATTGTCCTAGCATTGGTTTTCATGGCTCGCTAGACATTGAATTCTAAAGCCAAACGGAGTTGTGCATTTTTAAAACTAGAATACTACCAAATGATTCTCTCCAAATCTCAATACATGTTTGTTGGGGTTCTAGTTTGCTCATTTTGTAAAGTCCGCTCATTAAATCAACATGGGGTGGAATGATTTGAAAGTTCACTTTACTAAGTTTAAAGCTTACATGGAAGTTATGTCTATTTTTTTTTTATATTTGTTCACATAAGTGTAGAAATAGTGGAGAGCGAGTGTGTAACATCTTCTCGTGATGTAAAATATGCGTATTTCTGATTTTCCTTAAATATAACGAGAGTCGAAACCGGTTAAAAAGAAGCTTGTGATGTGGTATATAAATAATGCTTTGGGACTTTTCTTTGTCTAATGACAAGATGATAGAGCTATTTTGGTACTCTTCATATCTTGTTTGGGA
>NC_081351.1:2186638-2293233 GCF_029784015.1 Lycium ferocissimum | reverse complement strand
GGTGTTTCTTTTTCCTTTCTCTTCGCCCCTTTTCATTGTATATATGTGTGGGGACATTCTTTGGTCTATGTGAGGGCGCTAAGGATGAAAATTGGGCAAATAAAGTTGCCTAAAGTAGCGTTTGTGTCGTCATAACATACTTGATAAGGTAATGTCATGCATTGAAGCTTCGTTATTAGTCATAACATTCTCGGTTTGTGCATATGGGTTAAAAGAGAAAATGGGGTGGTCTTTGGAAAAGAAAAAAAACGTGCATGCGGAGTTAGTCAAAACCAATGTAGACATCGGTACTGCGATATCTAGGTGGTAGATCGAGTCGTTGTGTTGTGCGACTTGCTTGAGGACAAGCAAAGACTTTAAGTTGGGGGTGTTGATATGCGTGAAATTATGGCACATTCGATACTTTTTGGCTATAAGTTTTACTTGTTTTGAGCAAGTCTTGGTCTTTTGATGTGTTTGTGACATGTTGCGGATATTTAACATGTTTCGGGAGCAAGTACGATGGAAATGGAGTGAAAAAAGATGATCGAAAAAGAAATTAGCGAAACTTTGAGTTATACGGAGGAACATACGGACCGTGATATATTCACGGTCCGTAAATTCCATCGTGAATGCTTAACGAGAATGGGTCTTTACATGAAGTGGATGTCAGAAGCGAGTACGGACCGTATATTTACGGTCGTAAAACTCATATATGTTGGTTCCAGAAGAGTTGTCAAGACAGAGGATTCACGGGCAAGTTATACGGACGATATAATTTACGGTCCGTGAAAGTTGATAAATCATCGACCTGCGGGAGGAGATTTCACGGAAGGCGTTCATTGATTTATACGGTCGGTACATTGGTCCCGTCGAGGCAATTTTGTCGATCCCGATTTTGCCAGGCTTTGGCCTAACTTATAAATACACGATTTTAGGTTTCCGCATACATTATTCAACATAGAACTCGGTTACTTTTCACAGTATTACTCTTCATAGTTTTGAAATCTTTTGGAGATTACAAACAATTGCAATTAAATTCTCTTCCAATTCTAAGCAATCAATTAAGCATTATGACTTCTATTACTTCTTATTACTCATTGGTAGCTAATTTCCCTTACTAGGGTTGTGAACCCAATTGATGGGTGTTTTGTGATTGGGTTTGTGATTGATATACAAATAATGGATTATTAGGGTTTGTTTATTCTTCATTCTTCATTCATAATTAATGGTTGCAAACATTGATTAAAGCCATAAACCTTGATTTGTTGGGAAAAATAATTAAGTTGGTAAGAATAAACAACAGAAACTCAAAACTTTAAACTTTGTTTAATAAATTCATTTAGGAATAAGAAGAATTTATTTGGCATGATTAATCGTTCTTCATAGTTACTTTCTTATATTTGGGAAAATCATAAAAAGAAATAATCTTTATTTATTGGGAAATAGTAGAGGTCCGTATAGAGATTAAGTGCATTCATATAATGATTCATTAGAAGTATATTAAGATCAATACCCATTGATCATACACTACATCTAAAGAGGGGGCAAGCCTTAGTTTCTTTTACCATAGTAAATTGCATCAAAGCAAAT
The DNA here is from genome assembly GCF_029784015.1 of Lycium ferocissimum. Classification (NCBI taxonomy): domain Eukaryota; kingdom Viridiplantae; phylum Streptophyta; class Magnoliopsida; order Solanales; family Solanaceae; genus Lycium; species Lycium ferocissimum. The sequence continues at coordinate 2,291,661 of NC_081351.1, read as the reverse complement.
AGTTAACAATTAGTTACTAAACATAAACTTTTACAAAATCATCGGATTAAGACATTAGACCTAAACATAGCATTCTACGAATTTAGTAACCTTTTCACACTATTCACCTGTGGGATTCGACCCCAACCTTGTTGGGTTACTATATTTGACAACGTCCGCGTTATACCATTAATAGGTGTAATTTGAGTGTATCACGTATCGACGAGCGGTTTGTTGAGCTGGAAACTAGACACGACGAACTTTATTTTAGGTTTTTACTTTGCTTCAAAACTCCTCATCTACTAAAAGATATTCTTTCTCCAAGTTGGGCCAAAATTACCCCTTATATTTCCTAAGTTCCAACAAATTTAATTTTCTTAATTCGCTTGCCCTTTGATCCTTCCATAGCTTACTATATGCACTTAAACCCTTATAACCATAAGTTAAACATATAAGCTCACATACCTCTGAAAGGCGGCCGAATCTCAACATACGAAACTACGGGGTGTAACATCTTTCCCCCCTTTAAAAACATTCGTCCTCGAATGTTAAATTAAGACGAAACTTACTTCAAACTATATCTATAATCCATCCTTGTGCTCGTACTCAAGCTTAGTTTCTTCCCTCCTTAAACGTTTTACCTTATGGTATCACTCTATCCAGAGTATTCCATTCGAATCCATAGTCGTAGTCGTTTCGTCATAATCCTTAACATCCTTTCCTTTTGCCTCCACATGCCCGCTTATTTTCCTTTATTCTTTCCTTAAAAGTATCGTCCTATGGTACCTTTCGGAACTCTAAATCTCATGTCCTTTCCTGAACTCATTTGCGTTTTTCATTTGTCAGCTTCCTTTTATTTGTCACCAATTGTTTCAGTTTCTTGAGCAACCATTTCCTCATTTCTTCTTATTGTATTTCCTTTTTCCATAAATACTATCCCATGTGATTATCTCTACTTCCTTGCTTCTTTCCACCCCTGGTCATCTTTTGCAGTCCATTTCTGTCCTTGGTCTTTTTCGGATCTCACTTCAATTTATTCTATTTAGTTTAACTTAGCAATACTTTCGTAGCTCACCTTATGTCCCTACACTCTTATCCTTTCATTAGTATCGAAATAGCTTCCTCTTGACTGCAGTTTTACCTTAACACTCTAACTTGTGTTGCTTTGTACTTTCCCTCAATTCATCCGTAATATCGTGGCGTATATCCTCCGCTTGTTATCCCAACTTTGGCCTCAACTCTTCACTTAGTCCTTTCCCTCACATTGTATCACCTTATTATCATACTATTCCCCTTAATCCCACTCGTATACAATTATCTCAATAGCTTCGACCATAAGTCTCAAAATCAGTCTGTATCTATGTGCAGCAATACTCTTTAACTTGACTTGAACATATAGCCGATTCCATAATCCTTTCGATAATTTACTACCTTATTGTCTTCATATGACTCACAATACTTTACTCACTTGTTTCTATAAAACCTCAAATTGTACTATTGATCACCTTCCTTGCAAATCATTCAGGATATCTTATTTGTTTATCAATTTTCTTTATAATCCCAATAAGTCTCATTCCTATAAAGCCTTTAATATAACCCACCTGAATCCCCTTAATCTCGGCGAGCCATCTAAGAATTCCTTTCTAGTAGCGGTTCACAAGTATTAATTCAACATATTTCACTTACCATCACCGTCGCTAGGTTTCCATTTCCCACCCTTATCGCAATGTACACATACTCACATGATTTAGCTTTGAGAGTTTTTTTTTTTTAACGTAGCTTCCTTGTAATTCTTACTATCCCAAACTTGTACACAGCTCAGAAAGCAAGTCCAATGCCTCACAAGGCAACCGCAAAAATACAAACGATCCATAGTTCAGCTATACCAAATTCTTCTCATATATCAAGACCAATAGACGTAAAACATACATTTCTGATACGAGCTAAGATAAGAAAAAAAGATAACCATCCTAGATGTCCGTAGCCTCCTGTTTATAAATGTGGCGCGCTTACACCATAAACAAGACTCTCGGACACGACTTTCTGCAGACAACCCCAGGGACGAAGCGTCTGCGATACCACTTTGTCACACCCCACCCTAGGTAAGGTGTGATTGGCACCCGGCACCTTATGAAAACCAAGCGAACCAACTTACAACTCACATCCTCTATGTCTCGAATGGAAACAATAAGATCAACAGGCCAAATATGAACATAATATCATGCATAAGCAAATGTACAATAGACCCATGATGCGATATTACTTCGTCACACTATGACTAAGCGTACACAGAAGCGTACGCAAAGCCTACGTATGAACATGACCGAGGTATACGGTCGGGACAGAGCCCCCGACGTACCACCCTTAACACACATATATATATATATATATATATATATCCGACTCCGCGCAATGCTCGGGAAAAAGTTGGAGCCACCACTCGAGACTAGATTTGGCGACCTACGATGAAAGATCCTCGTCTCGTCTATCTACACTGCGGGCATGAACGCGGCGTCAAGAAGGGACGTCGATGCGAGCAATGTCCGAGTATGTAAGACATGAATAGTAACATAGCAAGAGATACAGAACATGAAAAATAATATAATGAACGTATGAAGATAAAGTAATATAAAAGATAATAATCTATGCTCTCGAATGCTCTTTTAGGCGAATGTCGTGCACCTTAGCTTTAAAAAAAAAAAAACTTTTTCCATACATATCCATATATAATATCTTGTCCGGCCGTTAAGGCGTGGTAAAATATATAGTATCTTACCCGGCCATTAAGGCACGGTAATATATATAGCATCTTTCCCGGCCATTAAGGCACGGTAATATATATAGCATCTTGCCCGGCCATTAAGGCACGGTAATATATATAGAATCTTGCCCGGCCATTAAGGCACGGTGTTATCTTGCCTGGCCATATAGGCGCGGTGTTATCTTACCCGGCCATGTAGGCTCGGTGTTATCTTACCCGGCCATGTAGGCTCGGTGTTATCTTACCTGGCCATGTAGGCTCGGTGTTATCTTACCCAGCCATGTAGGCTCGGTGTTATCTTACCCGGCCATGTAGGCTCGGTGTTACACCCAACTGATCAGTGGGATGCAATGCATACATACATATATACATACATACATACACATAAAAATATAGAATCGAAATCAACATCATCATTAGCATTATCATTGTCACTATATCATTCCTTGAAGGGTCAACCATCGTAAGATGAAATCGATAATGTCACGGGAGTCTCGAGAATCATTAACTTTGGTAGCACTGAAAATAGAACCATTATCTTCGCTATATCTCACCTCGAAAGAATGAATGACATGAGGTGAGACCATCAACAATAAGTAAGATCAAGGGATTCATGGAATGGCTCAATAATCTCATAATGCTCTCAAATCATAGCCTCGAAGTTTCTAGAAGAGATCATTATCATCGTCACAATCATCATAGAACATTTTTCATTTAACATCATAAGAAGCTTTAAGAGTCATGAACTTCTAGCTTTTGAAAACAAGGAGGTTATGGAAATATTTATGGGATCATAACTTAGGAATCATGCCTTTGAAAGAAAGGGACGAGCCTTAACATACCTTTTTGGTCGCCTTACCTTTAACTACTCAACGCTTGTCTTCCCAGGCTCGTAAATATATATTCAAGAAAATTTATACTATTGTTACACTCACCTTTATACGCTTGTCTTAGTCCTTCAAATAAATCTTTCTAGAATGCGAAATTTCGGGCAAGATCTCCGTTTATATGCCTAGCCCAAAATCTCAATTCAGCAACCAACAACAATAACAACAATACCAACATCAACAACAATATTATCAACACCAAAATATTCCATAAACATCCCACACGATGTTTTATCCAATCTCTCGACCCATAAATTCCTTATACGCTCAGTTAGTAACTTTTCCTCCGTAGATAAGCTCAAATCAATACTAATAAGGAAAGATTCATACCTTTCACCTGCTAGAATTGCAATATGTTCGATTATCACCTTGAATCCAAGCCAAGTTTTGCCGCAATTCGATATTATAATCGCAGATGTGTGTTGTTCAAACTTAAATTCGGGGATTTCACTTAATTTGCGTTAAAATCTAGTGGACGGAAGTTGGAAAAGTTTTCTAGAGAATTTGGGAAATATTTGGAGTGTTCTTGGCTGAAAAATGAGGTTTAGGATCAGATTTGATCCTTAAATAGTGGGTCAAATTCGGGGTCACCGTAGGCGATTCTTGAAAGCCATCGTAGCACACGTTTTCGCTCTCTCACCTGAAATTGTAATGTTCATAATTCTCTACTCCGATGTCGTAACGACGAGCGATTTGTTGCTCTGGAAACTAGACACGACGAACTTTATTTTAGGCTTTCACTTTGCTTCAAAACTCCTCATCTACTAAAATATATTATTTATCCAAGTTAGGCCAAAATTACCCCTCATATTCTCTTCCAAGTTCCAACAAATTTAATTTTCTTAATTCACTTGCCCTTCAATCCTTCCATAGCTTACTATATGCACTTAAACCCTTATAACCATAAGTTAAACACATATAAGCTCACATACCTCCTGAAAGGTAACCCGAATCTCAACATACGAAACTACGGGGTGTAACACAACAATAATCAGGGATCAGTTCAAACAAGTAATAGTCACCCTTTAAGACAAATTGTCATGATCAAGAGCTATCAAACAAGCATAGGATTTGGAAAATCTTCAATCATAACTCAGGTCAAAATATCATTGCTTAAACCTTAAACCAAGCTTATTACTGAAATGAAAACCTTTAAACCTTTAAACCAACCTTTAGGCCAAGCATATTAATAAATGGAACAAATAGAATCAAACCAAGCATACTACCTAATAAACCTTTAATCCTAATTCAAACACAGAAATCATTGTTCAAACATCAAATAAGCATACCACCAGTACTAAACTACATTTTAACTGCACATATAACACTTAATCATATCAAACTATCATTAATATGGACAGAACTTAAATAAAAGCAATAAAATAATAAATTGTTATCTTTTTTTAAGCGCAACGGAGCAAGAATGAACTTGGATGCATCCTTTTGCTCCCAAAATCAAACTCGGCCATACCAAATACAAGACACGAAAGAAAATAAATTTTTAGAACTAGAAAAAGACTCGAGCTCTTTGGTTAAAATCTAACAACACTACTGAAGCCTAGGTCTCAAGTAAAACTTAAAGTTCAGGCCTTTTCAAGGTATCCCCACTTGTTTTTTCAGTGAAGGATGGGTTTCTATTTATAGAACCCCCAAAGCTTGCCTCAGATCTTTGTAAACGATGTGGGACTTATGGGTTTTCCATAAGTCTTCACTTGACTTCAAACATACACGGTCCAGATTGAAAGAAAACAAAAATCAACGGTTCATTTTCATTCTATACCACTATAAATCGACGAAAAATAAAAGAAATGCCAAAGTTTGTACCTTAAGCGGGTGTTTGGCTTGATTTCATTAATGCTTCGTCTCCTCTAATTTCCCCATGTTGTAAGCTCGAAATATGATGGGACGCAATGAGGACAGGTGGGGGAGCTGTCACGACCCGACTAGGGGCCATGACGGGTACCCGGGCTAACCGCCAAGCACCACTCATTCTACTACTCATCATACTCATCCTACGTTCATTCATTAATCTCATGCTTATAATCATAGAAAAACCATTTCCATTTGAAACACAATTACCTTTATATACATAAGCCCTTCGGCTATCAAAATGATATACATACAATAAGGACCTCGTGAGACCATATTACCCACACAAACGTATCTACGAGCCTCTACTAGAGTACTAGACATATGGACGGGATAGGACCCCATCGTGCCCAAAAATATATGTACACAAAAAAAAAAGTTGGCACCTCCGAATAATGGAGTGCTCTCAAATCTACCGATAGCTCCTATGAATCTGGATCACCTCCTCGTCTACCTCGTGGGCATGAACACAGTCCGTCCAAAGAGAAGGACGTCGCATTAAATATTGTACCGAGTATGTAAGGCATAAACAATAACAATAAATCAATGAGACGGGGGGAATATCAAATGAAGAACAATCAGAATCGATCACAATTTTAATAGAAGTAATGCATGCTAACTTACTTCATAAACATCATCATCATATCATGTATGCATATATATATATATATATATATATGTATAAGCTTCCCGACCATATAAGTACGGTGTAATCATCATTAGCTCGTGTCCAGGCCTCCCGTGTCCAGGGTAACCATCTTATGCCGCCCACTAGTGGTGTCTGCCCATGCCATCTAGACACGGTGTATACGCTGCCCGCCTTAGCGGTGTATGCCCGACCATATAGGCGCTGTGTAATGTCATCATCATGTACTTATCATAATGCATGCATAGTAAGTCAAAGACAACTATACTTTATCGGGGTGACATAAGATCGTGGACCCCCGATTCCATTATGGAGTATTCATAAGCATTCTGCCTCACTTTGAAGGAATTAGCATATAAGGTGAGTGTATACAATAAACAACATCAATGGATCATAGTTAGAATCATTAGCTTTAGGTCTTTAGACTTAACTCATCACCATCTCTATCATGCTCATGACATATCTCGTTTCTATATCTCATGTTAAGCTCCTTACAATCATAGGTTCATAATTGCTTAATGTAAGAAAGTCATGGGAAAATAGGAAAATTCATGCCATGGGAGTCTGTGCCTTAGAAGGAAAGGACTAGCCTTACATACCTTTTCATTTAGCTATTCTATCGCTTGATCGTTCTCCTTCGACGCTCACGTTTCTAACTTCAAGAGAGTTCGTATTATCGTTAGCTAATCGATTACATGAACATGCTCAATCAAAGCTAAAGAAACTTTGGCAGCATTTCCTTTGTTGATACAACTTTTCCCATATTACATATCAACTCCCAAACATCTATAATTACCTTCACAACATCATAAGCAACAATCTTCATATACCTACATTATCCACATTTCACTTCAATTCGTCCATAATCATAGTCATAGTACACTAGTACATTTTCTCATATATAATGCTTATCCCATGTCTTTAATGTCATTTATAACTTACTTATAATCACAACATATCAAGAATCATGACTCATTTCAAACTACTACACAAAATCTCATTACTCTCATCTTTGTAACCCATTTTCTATCTCCTTTCATAATCCAAGTCTTTCAATCTCCCGATACTTTAAACAATATGGAATGATCATAAAACTTACCTTAGATAATGTGAGAATGAGCCTTGAATGGAAATACTTCACTTGAGCCAAAACCCTAGTTCACTTCCAATGAGATTTCTTTGACTTGGATGAACCCTAATGAGTTTCTTGCACTAGATTCTCTTGGTTTGATGAAGTTGATGGATTCTTGTAGATGAAGAGCGTGGAAGATTCTAGAGAGTTCTTGAGTTGTGGAGAAGAAATGAGAAGATGTGAAATGAAAATAAACTTGGGTCCTCTTATTTAAAACTTTAAAATCTGTCCTGACATAATTATACTGACACTTATACGGTCCGTATAAACTTATACGGTCCGTATAAGTGATCTTGAAATCGCTTAAGTACCTTTCGTGAGTAATTATACGGCACATTATACGGTCCGTATAATTTTATACAGTTCGTATAATTTTATACGGCCTGTATAAGTGACCGTATAATCCCATCAGTGATGGACCTTCTCTGTGATGGTTATACGGACCATTATACGGACCGTATAATATTATACAGACCGTATAATTGGTCGGATAATCCATCTTTTCTCCGATCTTGTTCTCGTCACTTCGTTTGATCTCCAATCCTTATGGAACCTTCTTAACACTTGTTTAACACCTCATTAACAATCTAAGGGACGTTATAACTCTTCTCCAAGACACCATGAAGTCATCATTAACTTATTACTCGAAAATATTTTCCGATACATAACGCATGCCTAGCCTTTCTTGGCAAACTTCTTTCTCTTACCTCGAATGCCTTTGAAATCTCAATTAGACCTATTAAATACTATTTCTTGCTTATTGAAACATCGTATACTTCCTGCCCTTCGTTATTCTATTCACTATGCATCAACAAAAAAAAAATCGAGGTGTAACAGGGGCAGTGGTGGAGGCGGCGCTAAGGTTTTGCCCTAGCTGCCTCCTTTTTCTTTTCTTTGCAAATGAGACCCCTAGGCTATATGTATAAACTGAGGGAGGGAGATATACGTATTCCCCCTTTAAAATATTTCATTGACTCGGTCGAGTCCATTATGGACCGGGCTCGATCTCCTTTTTTTAAAAAAAAAAATGCATGGGCCTCTTTGATGTGTGTGTGTATATACACACACACACTACATATATATATATATACATATATATACATATGTATATATATATGTATATATATACATATGTATATATACATATCTATACATATGTATAGATATGTATATATATATATATATATATATATACATATCTATACATATGTATATATATATATATATATATATATATATATATATATATATATATATATATATATATATATATATATATATGTATAGATGTATATATATATATATATATATATATATATATATATATATATATATGTATAGATATGTATATATATATATATATATGTATAGGCAAAATACATATGTATATACATATATATATAGGCAAAATACATCGAATCACACTTAAACTATACCTAAAAAGCCGAATTCACACTAACGACCATTACCCCCCCCCCTATTTTTCTTTAAACCGGAATTAATACCACCTTATGAGATATAAAACCACTCTCATGGTGCGAGGTGCTCCACACGCGCGCCACACGCCGCCATGGCCCCACGTCAACGCCATGTCAACCCACGTCAGAAATACAATATATTTATACTTTTACTTTTTTTTTTTTAATTCACACTTGTTTTTTTTATTCACAAAATTAAAGTAAAATATGATTTTTAAATTTTAATAAAAAAACTGATTTTTCATCTTCTTCTTAATTTCACCACCCGCCCCCCACTCCTCCGCCCCACCCCTCTTCTCCTCCACCTTCACGCCACCCCTACCCCCCAAACCCTTCTTCTTCATTTCAAAGCACCACCTTCACGCCACCCCCACCTCCCGTACCCCCCTTATTTTTCTTCTTCTTCATTTTTTTCATCCTAGCCATTATCTTGCAAACCAATTTTGACTAACAAATCACCAACAAACAAAAATTTACATTCAAAATTGGTAACCCAACTACATTTTCGATTACCCATTTTAGATTCAACATTTTCGACTACCCATTTATTTAAGAATTCGAAATGGTTTCAACTTGTGAAAATAATTTGTAATTTATTGGTAATTATTTTTTGCATAATAATTCTAAGAGAAAGAAGATTAGAATGAGAGATAGGAATATGGTAGAAGATTGACCGGAAAAAATGGAAGTTTGCCGAGAAAATTTTTCTAGATAAATTTTCCGGCTACATTTGTTGATGTTGTCCCTTTATAAAAGATGAAAGGTGATCTCCTCGTAAAAGAGGGATTTTGTGGCCATAGCAGTGGGTTGATCCGTGTGGTGTGATGACAACGCAAGAAATGAAGTTTCCGGTGAAGAAGCATTGCACAGAGAAAAAGGAAAGGAAAAAGAAAGAAGCAGAGGAACAAAAAAAGAGCAAACAAAAGATAAGAGGGCCCACAAATAATTAAGTGCAATTAGTTATGTGACATCCCATTAAAAATAGACACGTGTACAATTTAATCAATTTTTAATATGTTTTTTTAATTTTCACTCGCGCTTAAAAAGATAAAAAAATTTCCTCCGCCACGTCACGATAAAGGGGTATTAATTCCAATTTAAAGAAGAATAGGGGGTAAATAGGTCGCCCGATTAGTCGAGTGTGAACTCGACTTTTGGGTATAGTTTAAGTGTGATTTGATGTATTTTGCCTATATATATATATATATATATATATATATATATATATATATATATATATATATATATATATATATATATATATATATATATATATATATATATATATAGATATATATATATATATACATATATATATATATATATATATATACACACTATATATATATATATATATATATATATATATAGATATACATATATATATATATATATATATATATATATATATATATATATATATATATATATATATATATATATATAGACGTATATACATATAGATATATATATATATACACGTATATATATATAGATATATATATATATATATATATATATATATATATATATATATATATATATATATATATATATATATATATATATATATATATATATATATACATGTATATATATGTATAGAGGGTCGAAGATAAATGGCCCAAACTGAAAAATGCCAATTATTAACCAATTAGGACTCAACTAATTTAAAACACGACTTGTTAAAACCATTTTGTAGATATGGCCCCAATAATTAATCAAATTAATTACCAAGGCAATTTATTAATTAAACAACTATGCAAACACACAAAATTAGAGTTTGAGGGGTAAAATGGTCAATTATTTTTTAATTACTCAAATTACGTTGGAGAATAATTATTTATTAATCTGACTTTTCCTTAATTCAACAATTAAGTAAATAAAATATTCAAAATTGTTTTGCTTTTGGTTAATTCCAATAAAATACTCCATAAATGCCATAAAACATCAATTACTTTTCACATAATTTATAATGTCCTGAAAATCTCTTTTCTCAATTTAAAGGGGTGAAATATTGTCTTGGAAATTTTACAAAAAATTATTTAGACCATTTAGGGTGCACAACTTATCTTATTTATTATCCGAGGACTCCGAGTACTTAAAATAAATTACGGGAAGTCAAAAATTAGGTGTCAACAGCTCCTATCTATGACAACACAACTGCATTTCATTTTTCCCACAGTTCTTCTAATTCACCTTTATATCTAATCTTCACACACGTTCCATCTATGAAGCCTAATTTTCCTTTTCCTCATAGTGTAACTTCATGGATCTACTCCATAAAGTATTGTTTTTTGGTCCTGTAAGTTTTGTAGGAACCAAACCTAAACCAGGAACATCTGAAGCCTGTAAAAACAATGGAAAATTGTGATCACTTGTCACTGTTGTAGTTGATTCTCCCATTTTCTTATTTTAACCTTCGACTTCTCCTCTAATGGAGTTTTTGTTGTTTGCAGTTATGATCATAGGATGACTGCTCAGATACCATGTGAATTTATCAAAAAAAAAATCCATGGTCGAAGCTTCAAGCTCGATCATGGAGATCAAAAGCAGAGAGGAAATGAAGAAGAACAAGACATTGCCTTCATTGAATTGAATTGGTTCCAATGTACATAATCAATTGAGATATTTCTAGACTTCACGTGCCAGTTTTTCTGCAACTGGCAACTAACCAATCGTTACATGGAAAACTAACTAACTAACTGACAATGACAGCAGCAACTAATTCTACAAACTATGACGCACGATACACACTGATATACACAATATACAGTCGTGTATACAATATGTTTTAACATTGGGTAATGGGTTTCACATCCAATACTTCATCTGATGTCATACACATGGAATTACTAGCTTTCCTCCATGAATTACAACCAACCTATCACCAAGGGCTCTTGAAATGAACATCGATGTCGAAATACTTGTATCCATACATGATAACCACATAATTTATGTCAACATTATTCATGATTATAGGATTATTCATGATCGTAAGTACCGTCTTCATCTTTTGAGTGAACTCAAGATCCGGCATATGTATAGGGAGCAAAACCAAGTAAGGGACAAGCTTGCAGTTTTTTATCACACTAGGAAACACTCATCAAATTCGACTTCTTGGCATCACCGACTCCTTTCATGCTTAGTATGCTAGTGGATGACATCTCAGGACCCCCTATTAGTATACTAGTAACTCAATCGAGCTCCCTCTTAGGTACATCTTTTTGTGTAGGCAGGACTGACTCAACTCCCAAGCAAGTGAAGCACTTTGCTTTAAGCCTACAAAAATTTTAAGCCTCAAAAGTTATTATTATATATAAGTTTTATATTTTATTTAAATATTATTAGTTAATAAATTTCTTTCTCTCTCATCCATTATGTTAGCTTTGAGCGACCTAAATGTCTGTCCCAATATGTATCTACTTATCGCCTATGGACAAAACACGTTATCTAATCTTTTCTATAAATGTGTTTCATGGAATAAAAACAAACATGAAGGTAAAGGACACAGTATTTTTACGTGGAAACCACTCGGCTCAAAGGTGATAAAAACCATGACCTACAGACCTGTAGGATTTACCTCAAACTCTACTACAATTGAGCCAACTGCAAATTAAGTTACAAACTCTGCAACCTAATTCCTACAACAGCGTTGCAACCCAAACTCTGACTAGCAAGCTATCTTCAAGTAGTAAACTTTTACTTGAAGTTACAATATTCTGTATCTACTTTTATGCTTTTTAATAAGCTGATAAAGATACAACTCAATAAAGAAAACCAGATACAAGATATCTAGACTTGTGAACTGGAGAGCATTATACAATAAAACAATTCCTTCAATCCTTCTTCTTGTACTAGGGATGCAACCCCGAATTTTTGAATATGATGTATAAATCCTCTCCTCACTCAATATTCTGAATTCTCTCTTTGTGGGTGAGCAAAACTTATTCTTGGAAAGACTTGGGTATTTACAACATTGTGCTCCGCAGGTCGGTTGAACACAAAACCCTTTCCTAGTCGGTCAATGACACACACGTAGGTTTTGTGTTGTACTTGAATTCTTTCCTTGTTGAGTTGGCTTCTTTTCCTTGTAGAAGGCTACTAATCGCTACAAATATGGCAAGGAATCTTTCATACTTGACCGCTAAGTTCTTTCCATAATTCTGCAAATCCTAGTTCCTGTAAGATTTGCCCTAAAACATGTTCAGAACCTATTTCATCCACCTGGTTCGTCTGTCTCTGAATCTCTGCACTGTCTGAGGTAGAATATGTTCTTGTACCCATTCCACTAATCTCTTTCATTCTTTATTTGCCGTTGAACTGCTTCTGATATCTTAGCTTTAACATGTTGATAGACCTATTTCATATAACTGTAAGCTCAGTGTCTACAACTGGTCAACTCACATTTGATCACTTTAAGTTATTCCTCATAGAATGTCTTCGTTTCTAGGTCATATATCCACTGCACCTGATGACCTGTGATCATTACTCCTTCTGCATATGCTGACTCTTTGGTATAGAACTTGTTTTGCATACTTGTTCTATTTCTTCAATTCACTGCTTCTTTCACTGAGTCATCTTCTCTCCTTTTGCTACCTTGTTCAGTTGTCTTATTCATATATCATTATTTCTGTTTGGATGGGTCATGTTTGTAAATCTGGTTCAATGATAATGCCTTGACATCTTGTTTAGTCACTCATCAACACTTCACAATGTCAACAAGTTCCCCCTTTTTGATGATGACAAACTCCATGTTGAGCATTCTACTTTATAGCCTCCACAATTATCTTATTCAACCAGGTTAATAATTATTATTAACAATTTTACTTGTTTCTTTCTTTTCATTCCTTCCCCCATTTGGCATCATAAAAAAAAAAGACCAGTAATAATGATCTCTTAAATGTTATATAAATTTAAAGGTTAGCAACATTCAAAAGTAAGTCCATTAACTGACAGTAAGCAACAACACAAAGATATTAAACAAATATACAGACCAATGACAAACAAAAAGGAAAACAGGAGTTGAATATAGGACACATGTGATTTCCTATGTAAGATTAAGTAGATGGTTTTGAGGTTGAGTAAGTGTCTTGTGTTAGTGCTACAACTAATTTCTGAATAGTTTTTGTATTTTCTTTCCTTTCCTTATCCAGTGCAATCTAACGACTCAAAAGTTGGGCATTTAGTACTTCATTCTCTTGCTCATACTTAGCTTGTAGCATCCCAGTTCATAGAGCTGTTTTTCTGTTAACACAATAATTTCTGCCTCCTTGTTTGGAAGATGATTCCTTAACATTTGCAGCTTTTCATCTGCATTTTTTTACTGAACAGGTTGATCAATTTGTTTCATAGTTCTAATGACATCTTTTGTTGTCTAATATTGTCATACCTTGATAGGTACTACAAAGTGGTAAAAGATGTCACCCAACCAAACCCATATGCTAGTCCATGCTCTTGTTTTGCCTGGAGAGATATCATGTGCAAGTGTTGAATCATGAGATTGGCCAGGTTTATCTGGACCCTGGTGTCAAGAAGCTCCATAAGCATCATATTAAAGAAACTTGCCTCAACCCTTCCTTCTTTTCTTGGTACTATCATGGGATGCACAACTTCAAACTACAGTTGATAGAGCTTGGGCATCTCATTCTTTGGTACCTTTTTGTCACAACCCAACCGGAGGGCCATGACGGGCACTCAGAGCTAACCTGCCAAGTATCACAAGATATACATGCATCATATAATCATACCTGAGTAGGTCATAATGCTAACTGATAGATATCATAAACTTTAAAGGAAACAAGCCCAAGAGATATATGCACTATATATACGACATCAAATTGTGCCCATGAATACAAGCTGACAAAGCTGTCAAACTGATGTAACAAATATGGATCGAGAAAGTCATAGAACATCTAACTGTGTATATCTGTCTATGAGCCTCTACTGGAGTGCATAACTTAATAAGGACGGGACAGGACCCTGCCATGCCTATATGAACACAAAAGAATCATACCAAGCTGAACTGCAACTCCGGAACAAGTAAAGTGCTCATGTACAATCGCTGAGAAAGCAACCCAAGGGTCTAATCCGTCTCCCCGTCTACCTGCGGGCATGAACGCAGTGTCCACAAACAAAAGGATATCAATACGAATAATGTACCGAGTATGTAAAGCATGGAAAACAACATAACTTAAGGCGGATGACATGCATGCTTTCCTTTTTAAAAAAATATTTTCATATATATATATATATATATATATATATATATATATATATATATATATATATATATATATATATATATATAATACCGTACCCGGCCATAATAGGCTCGGTGTCATCCATACCCGGCCAATATAGGCTCGGTGTTATCCATACCCAATTGCAGTGGTGTGCACAATATAGCGCGACCAAAAACAACTATATATATATATATATAGCGCGGCTCAAAGAAACATTGACTTTATCGAAAATAACATATATATATATATATATATATATGCATGAGAGCTCAAAGAAACATTATGACTTTATGACGTAAGGTCGGTATACCTCCGATTACTATTATGGAACTATCATCATCTGCATAACTCACCTTCAAGGAACAATAACCATAAGATGAGATCAACAACAGTAAACAAGGCCAATAATCATAGGAAAAGATCATTAGCATCATAAGACAAAGATCCATAACATCATGACAAAATCGAGAACCTTATCTTTCAATATTTCTAGGAATGAAGTCATTATAAAGGACATTCGTATATGTTCGTATCACTAAGGTCATACCATAATAAGGAAAGGGACAGCCTTACATACCTCGTCCTCTACTTAACCACTCAATGTCTATCCACCCGAGCTTGCAAATCTACATTCAAGATGGTTACACTAAGGTTACATCTTCGAAACGCTTATAAGGTCGAATTAAACTAATAGGTGAGCTAATGAAATTTGGGCAGCATTTCCCCTGTATCACCTACTTCCACCAAACTCCAAAACAACTCCCAAACATCAATAACAACATCAACAATATCATAGCCAAAAGATTACATTCAAATTACACTCAAATCAATCCAAAACTTCTTTTCAAAATCAATCCATAGCCATCAACTTAATACCTTATGACTTCTCTACCATGATTCTCTTCACTTTAAGACTTGTTAAACCTTCAAGTCAACTTAACATAAGAAATAAGATGAAGAACATACCTTATAGCTTGAAGAACTTTACCTCACACAACTTACTCCAAAGCTTATTCACCACCACTCCAACTAGAAGTAAGAACACACATTTCTACGAATTAGTTGAGGATTTTAGAGCTTGATCTTCACTTGAAATGATTTGGGATGTTTATGGATGATGGAGAGAGCTTAGAGTGTCACTACGGTTATGTTTTGGTGAACAAATAAGCCCCAAGTCGTGGGAAATCTATTTATAGGACAAGAAAAAATTTCCACCGACTTAAAGTACGGCTTCCATGTACGGGCCCATACATTTTTGTACGTCCCATACTTTCAGCCCGTACCTGGAAGGTCAATTTTCCAACTTTTTGGAAAATTACGGAAAATGAGGTACAGGACGTACAAATTTTGTACAGGCCATACTTTATCCCGTACTTCTTAGATTTGTGATCTATCAATTGCAATTGAAAGAAGACTCGCTGAACTTGAATTTACATAGGTTATGCATTCCATAACTCCTCATATGCTAGGAGATATACCTCCCTCAAGTTGGACCAAAAATTCCTATCCAAAATTCTGCCAAGTTTTCCTAAAATTTCGACAAACTTAATTCCTTCGATTCGCTTGATCCCGAAACCTTTAGACACTTGCTTAGAACTTGTTAAAAGTCTTCCTTAACCTTATAATTTAGGGTTCCATGACCTCTCCGGGCTTACGTTAGTTTACTTACGACACAAACGACATGAAAATTTTCGAGGTGTAACATCCTCCCCCCCCCCCCCCCCCGCGAACATTCGTCCTCGAATGTTAAACTTTTAGGGGTCTTACAAAAATTTCGGCAGAGTCTCCCCTGTAACTGTGTACCACTATCCTATGACACAACAACCCAAAATATGCAACGCCACACAGGGGGCTATCCTGAGTTCTCTCTCACTCCATGTATGATTCCTGGAAACTGCCGAGGGAGCTGTTCTAGCAACCTTTATGAAGAGAGGTAATAGTCTTGCGTGGTCGATACACAGTTATATCTTCTTTTATTCTTTCTTTCGGAAGCATATATAGTCTCTTTAATCAGTCATAAAATTAAATTTTATTAAAAGCTCCTCACTTTCCATGTCTACATTACAGAGAGTATTTTGTTCCTGGCTTGCAAATTGCGAGCACTCATAACGAATGAATGGGGTCCCATGCTTCTCACAACATCTAGTCCTCTCAACACGGTTATAGTGGCTGTGATGAGTTTATTCATCCTCCGAAAAGAAATAAACTTGGATATGTAATTCTTATATACAGTCCTAAAACTCTTATAAGATAGTTAACCACCAAGACTAATTGATTTAACACTTTTTGCATGCTATTAGATGCAGCTGTGATAATTTTAGGGCTTTGTACGAGGGAAAATGGGAATGACAGCGAGGAGGATTACCAAACGACCAACCACAAAAGCATTATTAATTGTCATGGGATGCAAGTGCATGATACACAAGAATGCACGTGTGACACACGAGATGCGCGTACGATGCACACATAAGCTGATTTTATAGTATATACTTGAGATTTTTTATTAAGGTTTCGCTTTAGACCACCAATTTCATTGAGCCACCCTTGAATATAGGGCCCCCTATTCCTTCTGCCTTTTGTAATGACTCGCTAATAAGTCACCCTTTATCACTACTACTTTTGGTAACAAGTGTAAAGATGTTGGTTCCTTCCAACACTCTGATTCTTATATGGCTAATATATTTACTTAATATGATATAATCTCCTGTTGTACCGTTAAAAAAAAAAAAATACTAGAACAAGACAAAAGAAAAAGTAAGATCTTAGCACAACTCAAAATCTTTTAAGCCGTGATGGAATCTACACTCAAATTGGTAGGCAAATCATTCTCATATTTTAATCTTCCATTATTAGTATGCATAAAGTAAGCATAATTAGTGATAAATTGTAAAGGTGTCTCAAAATTACATAAGTGCGGAACATACAAATCAAAAGCACTTAACTGAAATAATAATACAAGAGTTTTGACATCACACTGTCTAGAAATAGAAAGATAGCTGAAGAAAGAAATAGAGTTAGAGTCTCATGTTGTGGATCGGCCAGCAGCTCATCCCGAACTCCAAATGACAGAACTCTCGACATCTCCTCGAACTCAGCTAGTACCCACGTAATGTCCTACATATAAAAGTACAACAAGTGTAATATGAGTACGGAAAGCACGTGTACTCAGTAAGAATCATGACTGTCTCTGTGAAGTAGTGGCAAGGAGTGGTCTTGAAATCACTTGTTTAAACAAATATAATTCTCAACAGTTAAATAATCAACAAATAAGAGGGAAAATAACTCTACAAATTTAACCAACTAAAGAAGATAAGCTAGGTTCTTCCCAAGAATTCAAAGATAAATTAAGACCACATCAAATAAATTCAGATAACATGAGATGCAATGCAATGATCATATGCAATCAATGTACACATGCTCCTTTTACTGGGAAGACGTGACTTATGGGGTACTCGCAAGGTACATATTCGTACACGGAACCACATCCAACTGGACCACTTCGGACAACTAATCAATATAGGCCATACTATCATCACTCTACCCGAAACTAGGTCTAGCCAGATCATATCGGATAACTAGCCAATATATGCTATAGTATCATCACTCCAACCGAAACCAGATCCAACCAGATCACATCTGGCTAAACTCATTCAAGTGATCACAATGAATATGTGTAAATGATCATATAAGAGCATAAATACAAATCAATCATATCAACTGGCCCGTCAAACCATAATATCGCGGTTCATCACAGAATGTAAGTCCGAATATTTGTATAAAAATATGTAAATGATTTTTTGGAACAAGTTTAATGGGTAAAGCAAGGGCGGAGCCAGGAATAGTCAAGGGGGTTCGCTGCGAAAATTACACTATTTATATATGGTAAAATTATTATTTATGTATATTTTGTAGATATTAAATTCTTTTAATTTTTATGTGTGTTTACTTTTACATATTTTGAAATTTCTTGATGAAAATCCTAATTTGGTCGCTAGATAAAGCATATACTCCATTTTCCGATTAAATTCCATGTGTCTCAAGCATATGGTCCCTCCAAATAAACATGCAAACTTAACAACAGAGGGAAAAGAAAAAAGGAAAATTTCAACATCATTTCAGGTCTGCAGGATCTTCTGTTTCTTTTACATTCTTCAAAGTAACCTTTTGTTACTCCAGATTTTGACAACGCAATCTTTCGTGACCTTTCTATGATATATAAGTGCAGTGAAAGGACTAACACAGCATCATCAGCCTGTATCAAATGCTTTACAAATTATACATGTAATAAATGATTATATTATAAGCTATATAATTTATATATTTTATCCAATTATTTTTTATTTTATATAGACATATATTATAGTACTTAATATTTATTCTTTTTTCATATATAAGCGTATACACTTCAGTTTTAATTCTCCACACATTTAATTTCTCCATGCACATTTATTTCTTCCGTACGTTTTTCACTTGTAATAAATCTCACGTGGATATGTTACTAAATATTTCTCTTACGTTCATGTATGCAATTAATAATTTAATTCTCCGACACATATTTATTTCCGCCGCGCACTATTTACTGTTCACTTTTGACTTTTCACGTTCTTACCGAATATTTATTCTCTTACCAAATATACAAGTATGCACTTCAATTTAATTTTCTCCGACACATATTTATTTCCTCCGTGCACTTTTACTTGTTCACTTTTGACTTTTCACGTTCTTGCTGAATATTTATTCTCTTCTCATGTATACATGTATGCACTTCAATTTTAATTCTCCGACACATATTTATTTCCTCCGTAAACTTTTACTTGTTCACTTTTGACTTTTCATGTTATTTAAAAATTAATAAATGAAGTACTTCCTCCGTCCCATATTACTTGGCCACATTACTTGACTTTTCACGTTCTTTGAGAATTAATAAATAAATCCTTTCGTCCCATATTAATTGGCCACATTACTATAGTTAACTTTTCACATTCTTTAAGAATTAATACTCCATCCGTTCATTTTTACTTGTCCACTTTTGACTTTTTACTCTATTTAAGAAATAATAAATAAAGTGTATATTTTACCGTGATGCCACATAGCAATTGTTAGAGTAATTGTATTGGATTTGGAAAATGATTTGGAATGAGTAACTAATGCTAAGGGTAAAACAGGAAAAAAATAATTATCTTATCTTATTATGTGAAAAATGACAAGTAAAACTGAAAATCTATTTTAGGAATAGTGGGCAAGTAAAAGGGAACGGAGAGAGTAAAAATGAAGTACTCCCTTCATCCCATATTACTTGGCCACATTACTAAAAATATATGTCCATTTTTCTATTTTATATTTTCCTTCTTCTTATATCTTATATATAAACGCCCAAGGTGGATAAACACAACAACAATAAGTTGTACAAAAAGCAACTGAAATTGTGTTCTAAGCAGGAACTAAACATGTGTACATTTCAGAAGTTGAACATTAATTCTACCTCTTGTGTATTTACTTTTTAAGTCCTTACAGGTCCGCAATGTCTTAATTGTCCTTTCATTTCCTTCATTTGGCATGTACTCCCTCTGTCTCAATTTAAGTGTTTACATTTGATTAGACATAGAGTTTAAGAAATAAAGATAGACTCTCAAATCTTGTGGTTCTAAATTAAAAATGTGTATAATATAATAAAATATTCTTTGAATCTTGTGATTATAATCTTGACATGTAGGATATTTGAATTGTCAACGTACTAAATATAAAAAGAGGCGGACATAACCAAAATAAGACAAACTTTTTTTATTTTATTTTTTTAACAATAAACGCCCAAGTGGATGAACACAGCAACAATAAGTTGAACAAAAAGCAACTGAAATTGTACTTTAAGCCAGGACTAACACGTGTACATTTCAGAAGTTTAACATTAATACTACCTCCTGTGTGTTTACTTTTTAAGTCCCTACGTATCCGCAGTGTCTCAATTATCCCTTCATTTTCTTCATTTGGCATATACTCCCTCTGTCTCAATTTAAGTGTCTACGTTTGACTAAACACGGAGTTTAAGAAATAAAGATAGACTATCTTGTGGTTTTAAATTAAAAATGTGTATAATATAATAAAATATCCTTTGAATCTTGTGATTATAAACTTGACATGTAGGATATTTAAATTGTCAACTTACTAAATATAAAAAGAGGCGGTCATAACCAAAATAAGATAAATTTTAACAACAATTATAAAATTAAGGAGAAAAATAAGACGAAAAAAAATGGAGACTCACTAAGGAGAATCGCGATATCCTTTGCAAAATATACAAATCATAAAGACTAATTAAATTGAGTAACTAAATTAATTATATTGAATCTCGTGCATCGCACAGGCTGAGTTTGCTGGTATTAGGAATAGTACAACATAGAACTTGGTAGATGTTACCTTTTTTTCTCAATCTTCGTGTAAAAAGTGATTCTATTTAGCTATTAAAAAATCCAAAGTCGTGTCGGTTTGACAAATTCCTTTTTTGAAGTTTAATTTCAGAAGCTTCCATCTGATAATTTATACTCTTTCCCTCTCAAAATAATTATCATATTTTTTATTTATTCACCAACCTCTTAAAAAATATCTTAATAAAGTTAATTCTTTAAGCATTTTACCCTTTTAACGTATCATGTTTTTTTTTCTCGATAAATATTTATTTTATTAATATGTCAACTCCATTAATGATGTATTCCCGCTCATTAATAGAAAGAGTAAAATGAAAAAGCTACTCCCTTCGGTCCATATTAAGTGTTCTTTTTTTAAAAAAAAAAAAAAAAATAATTGATCCAAAATATGTGTACATTTATATAATCAAGAAGACATTACAATTACTTTCTTTCAAATTTATCATTATTTAATTTAGATAAGTGAGTTTATATGTCATCAAGAAATTTTATTGAGTAAGTATTACTCCCTCAATCCTAAAAAGATTGTCCTCTTTTGACTTGGCACAAAATTTAAAAAATTATGGAAGGCTTTTGAAATGTGTGGTCCAAAACAAGCCTTAGATAGTTGTGTGACTATAAATTATCTCATAAAATTAAATTGTTTTTAAATATAGAAATGAGATAATCTTTTTGGGACAAACTAAAAAGGAAAGAAGGACAATCTTTTTGGGACAGAGGAAGTATTTAATTGAGTTAATATTTTCTTAAGAAATGTATTAAATGTCAAAATGACATTATGGACCGGCAAGAGTACTTAATTTTATCATAAATTTAAAATATGAAGCACTCCCCCCCGTTTCATAATAAGTGTTACTTTAGCGAAAAACTTCACATATTAAGAAATAAATAATGCAATGTGAAGTTTACTAAATTACCTCTATGTAATAAATATAAATTAATTTTTCTTCTTGATTAGATTATATACAAGTAGTAATCCTATTAACATTAATAGTCCAATAATACTAAGTTATTTATGTTATTTTTTTAATTATCATTTAGATGTTACTTTAACATGTCAGTTTTTATTTAAGATAGAGTTGAAAAAAATTAATTAATTTATGTTTTGATTTTTCAAGATGATACTTATTATGGAATAATTTTTTTTTTATTAAAATGATGCTTATTATGGGACGGGGGAGTATTTGACATGAATATTTTTAATAAAAACAACACGGATGGAGTAAAGTAAAGAGAAGAGTTTGACGATGCATGTCATGTTGGTCAAAATTCGAGACAAATGCTTTCATTCTAGATAGTAGAGCCTAGGCCTAGTGTTCAAATGATGGCACCTAATTGCATGACATTTCACGTTCATGATTTGGGAGACTGAAAGATTTGACTCTTCTTCATGCCATAAATTTCTCTCTTGGTATTAGCAGCTACCTGCTGATTTCTTGCAAAACAATTTGCCCAAGAATGGTGTGCTGCTTGCCACCTCCTCTAAATCCCCTTCCACTCATTTCCCAACCTAGCTTTTGTAGTCTGTCACTTTGGCGGTGGTTTGCTTTGCCCACAATTATAATTTGGCAAATGTTATAATGCAAAAACAATTGAAATATATAAATTAGTAAGTACTGAATTATTTTATGCATATATTCTTTATATATTGATTTATTGCATTAAAACGAAATATATAGTGTATAATTATTTTGATTTGAGGTGTTTTATTCTTGTAAGGTTAATTCCAGTATAAGTTATCTCATGTCAGATCATATATAAATTATCTTGGAACTACAAATATTGGAATTATATCGATATTACTTTAACCAACACATTAACAATATTATGCAGTATATAATAATATCAGATTTTATTGCAAGATTAATTTCCTAAAATCCCTAACTCGCTATGGGGATTAGGACTTCTCAAGAATATAAATATTCTAAAACGCTATATAAATATTACATTATGTCATTTTCTTCTTACATCATCCATTTATACTAATTTTTTTATTTATTTCATTGCCTATATCAGCCATGCCTTAAAAGCATAGTGGAGTTAGGTGTTTAAAGCATAACCATAACACTACTATCTAAAAACAAGTTAAACTAAGTTTAATAACTTAATATATTAATAAAAGTATGAAAGCACAACAGCATGTACTATGCAATCAAAAGAGGATCCTTAAATTCTTTAATATATATATAGAGAGAGAGGGGTCATGGTTTGTTAAATATTTGACGGAGAACAAAGTGCCCAATTCCAGCAAATTATAAAGGATCAAAATTATTCAAGAATATATTGAAGGGAGCATTTTGAACCTATTCTAAATATAATAAGGGAAAATGTTGTTAGTTTCTCTGCTATAACTCGTGAAAAACTAATAAACCACCACGAATTGAAATAGCATGTTAAGTCTTCAATCTTGACTCTTAAAGTTAAATTAAGCATTCAGTTATATTATATATATATATATATATATATATATATATAGAGAGAGGTCATGGTTTGTTAAATATTTGACAGAGAACAAAGTGCCCAATTCCAGCAAATTATAAAGGATCAAAATTATTCAAGAATATATTGAAGGGAGCATTTTGAACCTATTCTAAATATAATAAGGGAAAATTTTGTTAGTTTCTCTGCTATAACTCGTGAAAAACTAATAAACCACCACAAATTGAAATAGCATGTTAAGTCTTCAATCTTGACTCTTAAAGTTAAATTAAGCAAGTTAATTCATGAATATTTGGTACATATTAGTCATTTTCCGGTCTATATCTTTACTAAAGTAAACGTCAACCCATATCGCTCGTTCTAAAACCAAGAGTCGGTTAATTGAAAATAAAATGTTATTTAAGACACATGAAAATTGAAGAACAAAAGTAGTTGACATATAAGTAAATATACTTTTCTCTAAAGAGGACAACTTAGTAAACAAGTGGTCAAGCTTGTACAATATTTTTTTCATTCAATATCCGTTACCCGCATTGAAGCTCAATTTATTCGAATTCGCATCGTATAGGGTTATTCAAAAAGCCCTCCCTACGGAGAATTATACTCAAAACTCGAACCCTAAGTTTAAGCCTTTTTCACTCGTTCATTAATTTAATTATATTAAAAAAAAAATGAAACGTTTTCTTAAGATTAACAGTTTAGCCGCTGAATTGGCATTAAAAAATACAAGACGCTAAAAAAGGTGGGCTGCCTGCCACAGTGTTACCTCGTGTAACGCCTTGGCAACCACGTTTCACACATTCCCTCGCCTCACTTTTTATTTCTTTGTTATCTAGAACTATGAGCCAAATAGACTAATTAAATTTACCCATTTGTGTCATTATAATCAAAATAGTGTGGCAAAAAGACCTTATTCATTAAAACCATTGACATGTCTACAATATATAAATATATTAAACGTCTTACTTCTTCTTTTCTCTTAATTAATAAGTAGGTGTTTGGCCATAGAAACCAAAAAAAAAAAAAAAAAATCACTTTTTTTGAAATTTTTGAAGTTAGAGTTGTGTTTGACCATAGTTTTTGCAAATAATATTTGGTTATTTAAATGTACTTTTCCTAAAAAAAATATGAAATATGATTTATACCCTCAATTTCTAAAAGCTAGCAAAACCACCCAAAGCAATTAATAAACATAACCGATGAGAAATTTAGCAATTGCACTTGAGATCAGCTTCTGAAGTGCTCAAAATTGATGGTTTTCTTCCATCAAAAGGCTGCAATTTGAAGGCTTACGGGTGTACACAAAAATATAACATCTCTAAATATGATTTTTCTGCAAAATTCTTACCCGCTTCTTTTCTTTTAGAGGCCTTTTTGGCACATGATATTATTAGAGTGGAGAGCAACTAAGCAATATAAGTTGCCTCTGACCAATAAAAAAGGTTGTATGAACTTTTAGGTAAAAATTGAGCAACATAAAAACTTTTGGGGTAAAAATTAAAAATAAAAAAACAAAAGTAAAGGTCTAAAACTGAAAATGAAAAAAGTGAAAAACAGTTTTTGGTTATTTTTCAAATTCCAAATACAACTTCAAGTTGTATTTGGAATTTTTATAGCCAAACACCACAGAGTGAAAAAATATTTCCAAAAAAAGTGAATAATTCTCTTCACCAAACGGGTCCTAAATATCAGGGCATGACCTATGGATCAATGAGACATAAATCATAGAAGATCAGTGTACTAATTGCAAAAAAGATAATTAATGTTAGGTGATTTCACTTCATACATCTTAAGTTTTAATGGACAACTTTAATTAATACTTATATATAATAAGAGATAATAAATACTTCTCATATATAAAATACTCCCTCCGTCCCAAATTACTTATAACATTTTCTTTTTTGAGGGTCAAACTACATAAATTTTAATCAACTTTTTAAGATGTATTTTTTCACCATATTTATATGAAAAGAATTGCATCTTATAATACTTGTACATATAGTTTTTGCATACCGAAATTTTAATTTTAAAATATTAAATTAATTTAATCCAATTCAGCTCTGAAAGTTAGTCAAATTAATTCTCGAAAGCCGAAATATAACAAGTATTTTGGGAGAGAAAAAGTAATAACTAGGGTACTAACAAATTGACTTCATTGTATCAAAAAGACTAACTTATGGATAAGAAGATGCGACAATACACCCACATGCACTATTCGGTCAAGTAAACATAGAATTAGAATAGAATCAATGCTATAATTTGGTTATAACGAACAAATGCAGGTTAAAAGAAGTAAACAGAGCCACACACACCACTTTCTTGTTCTTATTTGCCCTTCGCGATAAGTGCTCTTTATTGCGAAGCTGGCTGAAAGTATTAACCTAATTCAACGACATATTCTTTTGTTAGGTCGACAATATGCTTTAGCAATAATGGATAAAAAAATTATTTGGATCCGAGATTACTTTAAATCTGTTTCCGTTAAAGAGAAACTACGAGTCTCCTGACTAGTATTTACAAGCTTAAGAATGCTAAAATTCTATTGTAGTAAAACTCTGGTTTACACCCACAAATATTCTAAGTTTTCCAAAAAAAAATTAAAAATCCAAGAGAAGTTTTGTGGCCAAACACTTCTTTTTCCCGAACTTTTCCTCAATTTTAATTTCAAATGGAGTATCTGTTTTCAACTTCAACTGATATAATGTTAAGCAAACGAACACTTAAAAGCAATAAAATAAATGTTACTCTTTCCAAAATCTAAAGACTTATTTATTAAATATTTTTTTTTCCCTTTTTATGATAGAGTTTGAAATAGGTGAGTTAAATTATTTAATTTTTGGTATGAATATGAAAATGAATTCTTCAAATTTGAAAAAAACAAAATTACTACATAAAACATTGCAATAAGTAATAAATTCAAAATATTTAAAAATTTATGATAAAATGTATTCCTAATCTCTCAAGTAATAATAAGATCATATAAAATGGGAGAGACATAATAGTCCTCGTGAATTTTATTGACCAACTCCCTCTATTTTATTTTGTGTCTTAATTTGATAGAGCATAAAAACTTAAGAATGTAAATTTATTTTTGAATTATGATATTAAATGTGTTTCTAACATACCTAAATTATTCTTTTAATTTTGTAGCCCTAAAATGTCATTCAATCCTATTAGAGAATGTCAATTCAATCTTAAGGAATAATTCATGAAGTTAAAAAATTGTTGAAGTTTCAAATCATGGAACGATTTATGGGTTCAAAAATTTACGGTTTCAAATCATGGAACGATTTATGGGTTCAAAAATTTACTAGAGTTCTAAAATCAAGGGAGGGTTCAAACCTTTAAAAGTTCAAAATCATGGAACGATTCATGAAATTTGCCGGAGTTTAAAATTAAAAAAAAGATTCACGTGTTTCAAACCTTTACAAGTTAAAAATCAAGAAACAACTCCTAGGGTTTAAATATTTGTTGGAGTTCCAAAATCATGAAAGAATTAATGAGATTCAAACCTTTATAAGTACAAAGCTAAGGAACGGTTCATGAGGTTCAAAAATTTACTGCAGTTCTAAAACAAAAGAAGGATTCATGTGATTCAAACCTTTACAAGTTCAAAACCAAGAAATGATCATGAAGTTAAAGTTTGTTAGAGTTTCAATACCAAGAAAGGATTCGTTGGGATTCAAATCTTTAGTTTAAAACCAAGGAACGATTCATGAGGTTCAAAAAATTGCTAGAGTTTTAAAAACAAGAAAATGGTTAAAAAAATTGTTGGAGTTTCAAAACTAAGGAAGGGTTTTTGGGATTCAAATCTTTATAAGTTCAACACCAAGGAACGATCATGGGGTTCAAAAATTTGTTGGACTTTCAAAACCAAGCTAGGGTTTGCGGGATTCAAACCTTTATAAGTTCAAGATCAAGTGACGATCATGGGGTTCAAAATTTTGTTGGAGTATCAAAACCAAGGAAGGGTTCATGGGATTCAAACCTTTATAAATTCAAAATCAAAGAATGATCTACGGGGTTCAAAAATTTGCTGGAATTTCGAAACTAAGGAAGGGTTAATGCGATTCAAACCTTTATAAGTTCAAAACCAATGAACGATTTATGTAGTTCATAAATTTGCTAGACTTCAAAATCAGGGATAGTTTCATGGGGTTCAGACCTTTATAATTCAAAACCAAGGAACGATTTATGGGGTTCAAAACTGTATAAGTTCTTTGAAATTTTAAGTACGGTGTATCTATTTTTTTTAGTTTTTTTGTCCGATGTATTTTATTTTAACTTATAATATTTATTTGCTAATATATTTTTTAAAGTGTATCTATTTTTTTTAGTTTTCAAATAGTGGCTAAAAACTCCTAGCAAACTCATCCCACCTGTTTTTTACTTTATTAAATTCATGTATGGATTAAATAATAAATGCACATTAACTTATAATATTTATTTGAACTAATATATTTTTTATTTAAGATATAATCTCTCCGTCCCAAAATAAATGTCGTATTAGCAAAATAATTGTCATTTTAGGAGTGCAAGCCAATAATTAGTAATTGTTTGCAAATATACCTTATATTAAAGAACTACTTCTCCTTAATTACTTAATTATCTCCGTCCCAAAATAAGTATCGATTTTTATAACAATTTTTTAATAAATTAATTGCCATTTTAGGAATTCAAGACAATAATTAATAATTTATTTTCAACTATTATTAAAGAACTAATTCTTCTTAATAGTGTTCGGTTCTGTTTTTGAATTCGGTTAAGAACATATAATAAATAGCAATTACAAATCTCTCCATTGTATTTCCATTTTTCTTCTTGATTGCGTGAAATAAGATAAAATGACTAAATGTTTGAAGGTTTGATGACTTTAGTAATCCAACCATAGTGATCTCCACACACAAGATAAATCTCAAATATACAAAATATAATTTTTACAACGTATAACAAATCAACGAGGTATATAAAATTTTATATAGTGTAAATCAAATTAGAGTTATATCTAATTTATTATAATAGGTGAAATAAATTATATGAATATTACATGTATAACATTTTTATTATACTATATATAATAAAATGTAATTATTAGTATACTTGTATTCAATATCTTGTAGTGTTAAATGAAAATTGAGATTTTATTTTTTATGGAATAATGAAAGAATTGAGAATAAGGAGGAAGTAGTAATTAAGAAAAAATCTTTCGAGAATAAGGAGGAAGTATGAAATTGTATAAAAATTAGGTGTATTAGTTATTCGCGTAAGGTTTCCTTATATATAACAATTTAATTTATGTAATTTTTATTAATTAAAATTTATTTTTAAAATAAATTAACAATGTTTGTCTACTTATGTTTTTAAAATAAATTGTATTCATGTAGTAAAAAAAAAAAAAAAAATCGGATTTAATTATAATATTGTGTAATAAACTAACTTGCCTTTCAAGGCAAATGAAATCGAAAACCGAGCCACAAATAGAATGAAGAGAAAAAGTAAAAAATAGAATAAAAAAGACACATGCTCCAAAATCCCAATGTTAAAAGTTGGGAAAAACAAGAAATACCTTGTGTCCCAAGAATATGGCGGTCCCTACAAACACTAGTATTACCAGAACCAAAATCAAAATCAAAACCAAAATATAAAGAGAGAGAGAGAGAGAGAGAGAGAGAGGCCAAAGCAAAGAAAATTTCAACATCACGTCAAGTCCGCACGCCGTACGTTTCCTTCTTCTTTATTATTCTCCCTTCTTTTGCTTTGACAGCGCAACACTCCTTAGACCTATTCCTTCTCTCCCCACAATCATCCCTTTTCAATTCTTTTATTCAACAAAATAAACAAATCTGAAAGTCACTCTACAAAGGTCTCCTCACTTTTTCCTTTCTCAAAAACTAATTTCTCTCCTCTATGGCGATTGAGAACAACAATAACGGAGTTGCTGTGTGTACGGTGAAGAGGCCTAAAACAAAGATAGTATGCACATTAGGGCCTGCATCGAGATCAGTGCCTATGGTTGAGAAGCTTCTAAGGGCGGGTATGAATGTCGCCAGATTCAACTTTTCACATGGATCTCATGAGTATCATCAAGAAACTATTGATAATCTCAGACAGGCTATGGAGAATACTGGTATTCTCTGTGCCGTTATGCTTGATACCAAGGTATAATTCGTTTGCATGTATGGATAGTTATCGCTGTAAAATTGCGATAATAACTAATCAAAACCGTGCTACTAATCTGTTGTTCTCTAAATTGGTTAATCTAGTTACAGATCGGTTATTTGGAGTGATCTGGGCTAGAAACAAAAGTGGGTTAGAAACAAAAGTGGATCATTAGTATTAGTATTTAATGAGCATGTATATGGTTTGTCGATAGTTTGATTTTTTGCCTCTTTTCTACTTGCAGATCCTGTTGTTTTGTTGCCTGTGCTACTCGCTGCTTCCAATTTAAGTGATTCCAAAAAACAGTCTGTATTTCTATTTTTAGTAATTTGACAATTCTAATATTCTACCTGACAAAGTTTAATATCACAAGACTACACACATCTTTAATTTAAGGTCATAAAATTTAAATGAATAAACTTTGTGTCCCTAAGCCCCACTTGTAGGATCACACCGGATATGTTGTTGTTGTAAACTGCAATCGATCAAACTTGTAAACTCCTAAGATCCCATTAAACTAAACACTCAAATTGGGATGTAGGGAGTACATTTGTTTTTTGTACTTTATGTACCTTTGTTGTCTGAAACACTGGTTTTTGTCCCCTTCTTGTGTCGGAGGCGGATTTTAGGATTTAAAGTTTTTGAGTTCAATCTATAGAGGTTTTTAGTATTGAAATCATTGTATTTTTAAAACTATGGGGTCAGACCTACTACCTGCAATTTAATGATTTTTTTATATATAAATTAATGCTTTGCAATGAACCCAGTACCTGCATGTTGCATCCACCAATGTTTGGTGTTGTGTAGATTCTTAGTGTTGGAATGAAACGGGTCCTAAGGGAGTGGGATAAATATATTCATATAGTTAATTCTAGCTAGTTGGGATTGAGGGATAGTTGTTGTAATTAGAGGAAATAGAGAGGCTAGGCTGTTCAAATTTGGTGTATTAATGATGCTCTGGACTATTCGAGGTGTATTGGAAAAACTGGATTTTCTGGCTTCGTTAAAATCAATGCTTCTAGAATTGTATATACACAGCTGGTGAGATGTCTTTTTCTAGGGGAAGTTAATTATGGTGTTGTCTACAGGTTCAATTTATTGATCTTCAAGTTTGAAGTTGAATCATGCTTTGGGGTGAGGAGGAGTTTCATCCATTTAAAACGGATGGAACATTATATTCTGAATTAGGAGTATTTATGGGGTTTGGCACAGCTTTAAAATGGTAGCTTAGATGCCAGGCTTAGCCCATCTATTTCATTTAATGGGTAGCTCAGACAATTAATCTCCGAGTTGAGCTTCTATATTGCCATTCTGTTGTATATTCTGATAGAGAATGTTAGTCTTCCCCTGTCCAGATAAAAACTTTGATGCTCCTTTTGCTTAATTGCAAAAGGCATTCCTACTAGCATTTTGTTAGTGACCTTGGAAACTTTTGTTTGTGATAGACATATATGTTACAGGTTAGTAATATAATAAGCCTGAAATGTACTAACAGCCGTAGGATTGAGAGCCTATTTGGATGGGCTTATAACTTATGGTTTTGGCATATTTTTGTTATTTTGGCTTAAAAACAAGTGCTTAGAAGCACTTTTATATCTTACCCAGACACTAAAAAAATGCTTAAAACCTATTTTGGCTTAAAGCACCTAAAATAAGCCAATCCAAACAGGCTCTGAGTTGCCTTCTTGGGTTTCCATCTCGTTTATATTAAATTTAGAATATTAATGTTTCCTTAAGATCACGTGTAGATGTGACAGCATGTGTGGTGTTCTTTTTCTTTGTTCATTGCCCAATGTGGATAGACACTATTAAAAAATTATGATATATTCTGTGTAGTAGCAGAGGAGAAAGTATAAAGCCCTGTTAGAAACTTAGAATATCATACCAGTTTAGAATGTTTATTAGGTGTGTTGTGAAGTAAATGAGTCTTTAAATGGTGGATATTAGAATGTAGTATTTGCAATACAAGATCTCGTTTAATCTTGATGGAAATTAACATTGATTGGAAATTAGATATTATAGCCAATCAAAAAAGAAAATTTGGATATTAGATAATAAGAAAATTTGGATATATTACATGGTACTGTTGCTTACCTACTGTTTTGTGTGCCGAAGTAATAATTTTCTTTTTTATTTTGTATTCTCTTTTTTGTTCTAATCTCGGCTCAACTGGATCATATAGACTTGATTATAGATGTCATTTGGCACTTCACTTTCATTCTCATCCTGGTCTATTTTTGGAGAAAGTCATTCTGAATCACTTATATTTTAATTAGAGTTCTATTCTATCTTAATTAAGAGAGATGGTCTCCAACTTGTTTTTCATAGTTCCCTGTACATAATTCTGTGCTCATCTTTTGCCCGGTTGTGTTTGAGATTAACATGTTCTATTATCATGTAACAAAGATTTTTGAGTGATGTTTAGTGGCAATTTGAGATGTGCATTTAGACTTTCAACTCTATACTTGCTAAAAAGCACGATATATGATTGCTTAGCCCTGTCTAGCATTATCCTTTTTATGTGAAAGTTCTCACACTTCATTTTCATCTTGTAGGGTCCTGAAATTCGAACAGGGTTTTTAAAAGATGGTAAGCCCGTTCAACTTAAACAGGGTCAGGAGATCACAATCTCAACTGATTACAGCCTTAAAGGTGATGAGAGTACAATATGCATGAGCTACAAAAAGTTAGCGGAGGATGTAAAGCCACAGAGTGTGATCCTCTGTGCAGATGGCACAATCACCTTTACCGTATTGTCTTGTGACAAAGAGAAGGGCTTGGTACGAGCCCGCTGTGAGAACACTGCTGTTCTTGGTGAAAGAAAGAATGTCAATCTCCCTGGAGTAATTGTGGATCTGCCAACATTGACAGATAAAGACAAGGATGACATCTTAAACTGGGGAGTTCCAAATCATATTGACATGATTGCGTTATCTTTTGTCCGTAAGGGTTCAGATCTTGTGGAGGTTCGGAAGTTGCTAGGTGAACATGCAAAGAACATCCTTCTAATGTCTAAGGTCTGCTTCTGACCGGATAACTATGTAGTCTGATCTTTTCTTCATGAAGTTTTCTATTCAGTTTATTGCATCGTTATTATGTATTTTTAGATGTCCCTGTGGTACTTGACAGTCATACATTGCACACTCATTTGCAGAAATAAAATAAATGAGAGATTTAATCTGACTCCTTATCCCCAAAATTGAAGAAATAACATCGTGAGTTGAACCACACTAGTACTAATCTATCCTTCTCTGTCTGATCTGGATCAAGGCATTACTAGAATATTCCAATTTTCAGGGATGTTAGTGTTAATTGGATTTTTAAATGGACACTTAGGGCTCTTTTGGTACCAGGGATATGGATAAATAATCCCGGGATTATATTTGAAATGAATTTATCCCTCGTTTGGTTGGGGTAAAATGGTAGTATAACTAATCTCGGGTTTAGATATCCCGGGATTGTAGTGTTATTTTATCCCTGTGTGAGGGTGGAATAATTAATCCCGGGATAACTAACCCCTGGATAACTTATCCTGGGATAACTTGTTTCCAACCAACGACCGCTTAGTGATATAGATTGTGAATTGAGTGAGCAGCAACTTGATTCCTTTGCCCCTTGACATTACTGAATTAGACTCAAAAACTTGTGGAAACAATCAAAATACTATTTAACTTTTTTTTTTTTCCTTGTTAGGTTGAAAACCAAGAAGGTGTAGCAAATTTTGATGAAATTCTTGCCAACTCTGATGCATTTATGGTAGCAAGAGGTGACCTGGGAATGGAAATTCCAATTGAAAAGATATTCTTGGCTCAAAAAGTAATGATTTACAAGTGCAACATCCAAGGGAAGCCTGTTGTGACAGCAACACAGATGTTGGAGTCCATGATCAAATCTCCAAGACCAACTCGTGCAGAAGCAACAGATGTTGCCAATGCTGTTCTTGATGGCACAGATTGTGTCATGCTTAGTGGTGAAACAGCTGCTGGAGCTTATCCTGATCTTGCAGTAGGAACCATGGCCAAAATTTGTATTGAAGCAGAGAGCACAATTGATTATCCAGATGTCTTCAAAAGAATTATGGCAAATGCACCAGTTCCCATGAGCCCCTTGGAGAGCCTTGCGTCTTCTGCTGTTCGGACCGCTAACTCTGCAAAAGCTGCTCTTATCCTTGTGTTAACCAGGGGAGGAAGTACAGCAAAATTGGTGGCCAAGTACAGGCCTGGAATGCCTATATTGTCGGTGGTTGTCCCTGAGATCAAGACTGATTCTTTTGATTGGACTTGCAGTGATGAGTCTCCAGCAAGGCATAGTCTTATCTTCAGGGGATTGGTTCCAGTTCTCCATGCAGGCTCTGCTAGGGCTTCCCATGAAGAGTCTACAGAAGAAGCTCTCTATTTTGCTCTTGAACATGCCAAAACAAAAGGGTTATGCAAGGAAGGAGATTCCATTGTAGCCTTACACCGTGTTGGAACTGCTTCTGTGATCAAGATTGTTACAGTCAAGTAATGACTTTTGGCTCGTGCTATTTTGGGTTTTGGCTGTTACTAAAGGGTAACTGATAAATGTTTTTGCTTGTTTCGCTGAATCATTTTCTGCCCTTCCAGAGAAGGAACATATGACTATACCTTCTTATATTTTGTCTCTATAACGCATCACTTGCTGTTCAGCACAATTTTCCAACTTGACTGGCTGGAGTTTCACTACCCTTTATCTACTTATGCTATTGTTTGCTACAGCCTACAGACACAGAGTAGTGTGATGCGAAATAAATTCCTTATATATATTTGCCTTGAATTTATCTGTCCAAAGTGGAGTCTCATGCAAATTAACTACTGCATGTTTCATTATAGTATTAATGTTTGGTCGTCCATGAGCTCATCAGCTGTCAAGTTATACTAAAATGAGACTTGAGATTTCGGAAATGCCCAACGCATGTCATTTCTGAGCTTGCATTTCATGCTTATGACATGAATATTTGATTGTGCGTTTATGTATTTGGTCAATTCCAAAGGTTCCAAACCTGTCGACAGCCTTTCATCATCGCACAGGCTGTACTATAATCCATACATTACTTGCCTTCGAATTAAACGACCCCTTAAAGATGCCAACACTTCTTTCAAATCCATCACAAAAGTAGATGAATGCAAATGCTGTCACAACAGCAATATTTGGAGATGTTTCCAAAATAAGTAATCCTTGTTATAGGTTATTAGGTTTCTTGATATGAATTCGGAAATTTTAAGATTTTCTTATAGTTAAATTGACCATTATTAAAGAAGCAACAAGTAGCGTTAGATGAACTGAAATAGAGGTGGTGGTTACTTTCGTACAGCAAAGTTACAAACTAAATATAATTTCGGCAATAAAATGCCATTATAAGTGTTGCTAACAAGTTCTTACTAAAAGCTTGTTAAGATAACCTTGTAAATGGCCACTAGCAATACCAAGTGTTGCTATTGATAAGTGGTATTACCAGTGACCCATAATACCAGTAGGCATAGTTCCACTTTAATCTAATTTCCTTCATCCGCTTCAGTTCCTTCCTTCTTTTTACTCTAATTTCCTTCAGTAACCTGTTTTCCTGTATCACTGATTCTGCACTTCATCTTCCTCCCTTAATTCATCAAACTATTTTGAGTTATATTGAGAATTTGTCCATCTCCTGGTCTTGATCACCTTGCTGTTGCTCTTTGTGGGGTGATTTGAATCTCCTATTTTTTCTTCCTTTAGCTTCTTGCCAAAGTCTTTCTGATGTATCTTCATGAATGTCAGATGGGTATTTGTCACTGTTGATAGTTTTTGTTCCTTTGTTGATAATCTCTTTTGATTCACTGTTGATGATTTGATCTTCAATCTATTCAGTGTTTGCGTCATTCTTATGAGTCTGCTGATTTACATCATTAGCATCCTTGTCCTGTTTGTGTTGTGTAATGACCTCAGACTGCCTCACATTTGCTCTTTGACCAATCCCATTGTTATCCCCAGTACCGGTGTTTTAAAAGGCAGTTTCAAGACTCGTACCGAGGCTCGGCGCTGGCAAAACGTCCCGAGGCTCACGTTCGGGGCTTAGTTCCTAGGAGGCTTACGCTCTAAGCGCCCGACTGTATGCCCTAAACCCGCCTAACGCTTAACGCTCGGGGCTCGCCTAACAGTTCTTACACAAATTATATGTTAAATTCCTTAATTAAAATCGTTGACCCTCATAATTCTTTAACAAATGAATGATACTTTATAGTTTTTCATCTATACAAATAAAAAGATTGGGTGTAACTCAAACAATAAATCGTAGTATTACATATTTACTATTTGAAAACATTGTGAGGGTGAATATCACTTAATATTTCTTTTAAAAATACCATAGCCGATTTGTACATTTTCACTTGTCATTGGTCTTTGGTCCTACGTATCAAATTTATCATCTTTTATTATTTCGCTATTTGAAAGTAATTTTAATTTTATTCATGAAGGAGTTATGTTTTAATTATAATACTAATAAAGTTTATTGATATAAAATGAACGATATATGATAGTAATATTGTTTTAAGAAATTATAATTTTTTCATTTTTTGAAATTTAAGATGTTAGAGTTGATAGGTAATCCATAATAGCTTTTATTTCATTGTATTGTTTATATTTGTAAAATTATATTATATATAATTACAAGTTGTAAGCAGGGGTGGCTAGAGGGTGAGGCTAGTAAAGCTTTTGCTTTAGGCCCCAAAAGATTTTACCGATAAATTTTACGATATAAATTTCTCTTAGATAATGTTGAAGATTGTAAAAAGAAGTATAAAATATATATATAACAAAAGAAAGAAAAAACACTATCTATGTATTAAGAGCAATATTCTAAAACTTTGAACTAAACTACTCAAATCTTCATATTATTAAATAAAGTTTTTACAATAACATTCTAGGTAATGTCTTTAAAACACATGGCTAATATTTTATTGACTTGAATTGATCCTCACTAATATAAATACTAATGTTACTATATGAAGTAAAAGACAACAAGTATGAAAAATAAAAAAAGGCACTAATTTTTTTTAATGTGATTTTACCTATTTAAAATTATTTATTTTAATTATATTATTTTACGAAATACAAAAAATTAAATACCCATGGGGCTTACACCCTGCCGAGGCAAATGTAAAACGCCCCGCCTTATGCCTTCGCCTTTTGAGACACTGCCTAGTACCTTTTGTTCTTAGTAGCCTCCATCACAGTTATAGGGAATTGTTTCATGGTGGGATGAGGCTTGTTCACTCCAAATATGGCACCACTTGGTTTAAAGACAGTTTTGGATGGTTCACTTTGGTCCCCTTTCTTAGGTCTATGATGTTTTTTTTCCTGCCTCTTTCATTCTATTCTGATTTATCTCATCCTCTTTGTCATTAGGAATGTCTTTTTGAACCCTGTCTACTCTTGTTTAGCCTCTTTTGCCTTTTTCCTTCAAGCTTCTTTCTTTCTAAAACTCTACAATTAGCCAAATTATGCCCCAATCTTCTGCAGTGTCTACAATATTTAGGGATGTTCTCATATTCTATTTCCTGGACATTTTCTGTTAAAGGAGCGTCTTGAGAAGATTTAACTAAAGGTACCAAACAAGTCTCAAAATTAAAAATGGTGACAACTTTGACCAGCCAAAGTTAAAACTCACTTAAATATTTGATTAAGTTAATTGGATCTGAAATGTAATACTTAAAATTTGTTAAACTTTTACAAAATACAAAAAACCCAACTTAACCCCAACCCCCCAACCCATTTATATCAAAATCAAAACCCATTTATTAAAAAAATAAATAAAAATGAAGCAATCAGAAAAATCGCTTAAAACCAAAACCGTCCCTCTTCTTCTTCTTCTTCTTCTTCACTGCAATTTGTTCCTCTTCACCGGCGATCTTGGCGAACTTGTTCTTCCTCTCCACCGGCGAACCGTCCGACACTGCAGTCCATCGTTTCTCTCCCTTCTACGTTGGGTAGATTCAAGTAGAGTTTTTTTCCCCCTCTCTTTCACTTGGTTCAAAAGTTAGGGTTTTGAAATCAAGCATGGAAAATGATGATTTTGGTTAAAGAAGAAGAAGAAGAAGAACATGGTTTTCTCTTCAAAGTTGTTTATTTTGTTGTTCCATACTTAAAAACCCTTATTTGGGGTATTTGTTTCACTTGTTGAGGTTGTGTGTTTGTAAATAGTGTATCTAGAAGTGAAATTTAGGTTTTTCTTTGTTGTCCTTGTTCTTGTTCTCCTTTTAGGATTAAGGAAAAAGGGGCTTGCACTTTTTTTGAGTTTTTCCAAACGATGAGCGTTGCGAACTTGACACTTGTTTGGCAAAAGCAAACAACTGCTGAGGTTGCATGCTTAAAAAGTCCTTCTTTGGTGTATTTGCCTAACTTGTCATGGTTGTGTGTTGGTAAATAGCGTATACTGATAGTGAAATAGATATTTTTGCTGTTGTTGTTCTCGTATGGTTTAGGGAAAAGGGCCTTGCAACTGTTTGGATTTTTTCCAATAGTTGTGGAAGCTATTGCAACAGATTCCTCAGTTGTAGGATAAAATCCAAACAGTTGTTGTGGTTGTTTCAACAAATTCTCCAGCTGTTGGAAAAAATCAAAACAATTGCTGAGATTGATTCTCGTTTGTGTTATTTCTCATTTTCATATTGCTTTGATATGCTTGTCCTTATCTGACCTTTTTGTCTTGTTCTCTCTTGAGCCGAGAGTCTTTCGGAAACAACCTCCCTACCTTTCAAGGTGGGGATAAGGTCTACGTACACTCTACCCTCCCCAGACCCTACATTGTGGGATTCTACTGGGTATGTTGTTGTTGTTGTAGTAGTTGCTGCAACTGTTTTATTCTTTCCAACAGTTGAGGAATCCACTGCAACAACTTCCTCAGCTGTTGCAACAACTTCTTCAATTGTTGCAACAACTTCCAAAGTTGTTGGGAAAAGCTATTAGTTGTTGTATTTGTTTGATCAATTGCTTCCCATTTCCCACTCAGTTTACTTGAATGATGCACAAATCAATTGAAATTATTTTTGTTTATCTCTAGTATGTAGATAAAGTGGCTCCAAGAAAAAGAAAAGGAGAGAAATTAACCGAGGTGTCTAGAGATAGTAAAAGATCCAAGAGGCAAACACCATAGAAGAACTTACTGAACAAGCAAATCCTATTTTACGAATTAGCAAATGTAGATCTTAGTGATAGTCAAACTGATAAACAATCTTCAAATAGAGAGGACAGAGTCCAAGAAAACCTTTCAAGTAGAAGTTTTTGGAGATGGCCATGGTGAATAACCTGAAGATAGCCAAGAAATAGAAGATAAAAATCAAGAAAGTACAGAAGATCAAGAAGATGATGATGGAAATGAAGTAGATGAAGAAGACGAAGAAGATGAAAAGGATAATCAAATAGAAAAAGAAAATGAAAAGGATAATGTAACGAACCGTTTGGTCGTTATTGCACTTTTGACCCCTTTTCCCCTGTTGAACCTTTCCCAGGCCCTGTTGGTATGATTTTGACCCGCGGGGAAGGGCGACACGGTTCTCGAGGTCATCGGTGAGTTTTAGAATGATTTGAGGAAGTTAGAGCTTTTGAGTGAAAAAGATTTGACCAATAGTTGACTTTTGGATAAACCGACCTTTTTCGGTATTCCGTCGATTCCAGAGGTCTGGAGGGTCAATTGTGACTTAGTGGGGGTTCGATTTCCGAGGTATTCAGGAGTGTTTTGTATCATTGGTTGGAAAGTTGGTTTTGGCCGTTTGGGGGTTGACCTAGTCAAATAGACCTCCATTGGGAATTTTGAGGCCACGAGTAAGTTTGTAGCGTGTTTTTACATATGTTTGCATGTTTGGTTTGTATCCGGGAGGACTCGGATGGATGTCGGGATTTGGGGTGAAATTTGTTAAAAATAAGATTTTGCTTGTTTCTGGTGTCTCACCCAGTTGCACCTCTGCCCACCTCAGCGGGGCCTAGCCCGCGGACACGAGATATAGGCGAGATCGCTGGAGCGGATGTGGTGCCGCGGGAGTGAATGTCGCCGAATCAGAAAGTGTTAAATATCCCATTTCGAACCACTCTTTTCCCATTCCCAAAATTAAATCTCTAAGTGACTTAAGGGAGATTTGAAGAGCTTTCAGAGTGGTTTCATCTTGGGGTAAGTTTCTTTCACCTTGTATTATGTTATCTACCTTCCTAAGCTAGAATCTATAGTGGAAACTAGTGAGACTAGTTGGAGAAGATGAGTTTTCAACCTTAACTTTGATATTTGAATCCTAGGCTATGAATATGAGTTTAATTGATGAATTTGGCTAGTCTAAACATGGAATTTCGTGAATTAGTAGATAATAAGCTTGAATCTCTAACTTGGATTGAGGAATTGATTATGGATAGTTAGGGTTTATTCCTAACTTGGGGGTTTTCTTTAAAATGATGAAATTGATCACTAATTGAGTTTAATTAGAAATTGGAGAGTAGAATTGAACTTCTAGAACATTGGATTACAATCTCAAAATTCTCGTTTTACCCCCGTGGGTCTGATTTCCCTCTTTTCTATAGTTGATTTTCGATTTAAACGAATGTATAGCAATATGGGTATTGTTAATCTCCATTTCTAACTTAGATGTCAATAATAACTAGACTTTGAGTATTTGGAGGCTCTTTGGAATATCGAGGCTCGCGTTTGACGGTTCGTGGCACCAACTCAGCGTCGAGGTAGGTTACGTCTTACCTTTCGGTTAGACTCTAATTAGTGAAGCATATGTAGGAGTTAGGTATTGACGGGAAAAGCATGTTAAGATTTCAGGTATGAAGTTGGGATGGATACTCTTAGGTTGGTATTGTCGTGGACTATGTGGGCTTGTCGCCTTGTCATCGTGATTTGTTTTGTCTCCATGTGTGATGTGTTGGGCTCATCGCTCGGGTAACATCCCGCACTTCTACATTAAATGCGTCGTAAGTTAGTTGACTTAAGCTTGAAGGGGTTAAAGTCATTTATGAGGTTATAGAGGGTTTATGACAATGTTATGGTAAGACTTCATAAGTTTGACCACCATAATGTCGTTTGATATTATTTTGACATGGTGTATATTTTCTTTTAAGCTAATTTTTTTTTATAAGAATTTGATAAATATGATTTAGCTAGTTTTTGTTATTACTACTTTTTGGATACGCCGTAAATTATTTATATGACATGAGAAAGTTTATAAATGGGATTTTCTATATCATAGAGATAGAAATTATGTTTGCATAAGAAAAGAAAGTTATCTTTTTCCGTTTTGAGAACGTATAGTACAAAAATTTGTACTCTTGATATTCGGTTGGAAAAATTAGAATTTGGTAAGATATTTTTATCCATGTCTTAATCTTTATAAAATATTAGTATATGTTTTAATTTATAAAACCTTATGATTTAACTTTGATGGAATTTTATGAGTTGGTTTTTAAAGAAATTAGTTAAACAATTATTTGGATAAGTGTTTATGGATAATGATATAGTATTATATTTTATTAAGGTATAGGTGTCTAATGGGTAGAAATTCCACCATATACAAGGTGTCACTCCCACGTCTAGGTGTCAAAAGGGCGAGGAGTTTGGGTGGGGGGGGGGGGGGGGGGGGGAGGGAGGGATAGTGTATTTAAGTTCTTTTTTTACTTCATTTGGAAAGGATAATTATGTAGTATACATATATATTAGATGAGAAACTTTAAGGAACGGGCTGCACCTTCCTTTCTAATTATAGATCTTTCCCATTTTAGATCTTAACCAAATATTTCAGCAACCATTTGTAGTTTGAGGAATCGTTCCTTTGAGGGGAAAAACGTTGGCAGCAACTATGGTTCTCACTTTGAGGATAATTCTATTGAAGGCGATCCAACTTTAATTCCTCGTCTACACCTTCTTCGAGCTCGTATGAGCACTAAGGTATGCATTTGTTAAGAACTCACTGGACGGTGATCGAAAGCCGTGAATTCAAGTCATAGTAATTATATAAATAGACCATGAGTTGTTTTCTTATGGTAGGGAGATGGATGGGGGTTTGGTAGATCGTGTAGAGCTTGTTTGTTGTTAAAAGGAGGTCGGGTGTGGAGTGCATCATTGTATATAGCTTCGGAAGCTCGTCTCTCTTTGATTGCTTGACGACAGTGTTAGTATAGATGTAGTATTTGGCTGAGCTGTCGTTATGTTAATATTAGCCCGTTTAAATATGTTGAGTGTATATTGGAAGGATTGACTCGTCGTAATCATTCGAATATTGAATCAAGGTATGTAAGGCTATTTCTTGACTCGCCACTATGGCACGACGTGTGTTTTTTATTTCTTATATAAATCATGAGTGTCTAGGGTTAATGAATGTGTTGCTTTAATATTATAAGTCTTGTGAGCCTCTTTAGAAATGATATATGTCCATTGGTGCACTCAAGCGTTTACTCATAGAGTCGATTTCCAATTTGTTATGATGGAATTAGAGTTTCCGTTAGGGGTGGACATTCGGTTTTTCGGTTTGGTTTTATCAAACTTCGGTTCGGCTATTTCGGTTTTGGTTTTTTGAAGGTGGACAACGAACATCGAACTAAACTAGTTCGGTTCGGTTCTTTCGATTTTGGTTCTTTGAAGTTCGGTTTGGTTCGGTTTCAGTTTTTTCAATTCGTTTTTTTAATTTGATATTAGAAGCGATTCCATTTACACTAATTCATATTCTCAAAAGCAATAAAATATAAAACTGATAAACTGAAATCAAAATCCAATAAACAGGATACACAAGAACAGAAAACCATAACCATGATATAGGATTACTAAGTGTTATATACATACCTTAAGAATAATTAAGAAAAAACATAAAGGATATACATTAATCCTAAAGACACATCCTAGTCACCTTCCTTTGTTAAAAATATTTGATTTTCTCAACTGAAAAGGAAAATTAGGGATATAAAAGCAAAAGAGAGCTTGTTACAATTGAGTTTTTTTTTTTTTTTTGGTTTAAACTTAATGGGCATGGCCTATTTTAACTTTTTTGGGTAATGTATTAAATTTTGGTGGGGGTTCGTTTCTTCAGTTCGGTTTTATCAAACTTCGGTTCGGCTATTTCGATTTCAATTTTTTGAAGGTGGACACCGAACATCAAATCAAACTAGTTCGGTTCGGTTCCTTTTTTTGAAGTTCGGTCCGATTTTTTGATTTACGGTATTTATGCCCAGCCCTAGTTTCCGTTAAGATCGAATATGTGGATGGTATACGAAGTATATTGAAAGGATTCATAGAGCATCCTATAGTGTAAAATAGGTATCACAGAGAGACACTTCCTTTTTCTTCTTTTGGCATGACTCCAGCGATGGAACGATACTAAAAATTATGCTATTCTTAGTAAAAATAGAAAGCTTATGTTCATTGTACCTTATAATGTAAATTCTGATTAATGGCATTGGTTCTTGATTCTTATTGAACGTATGTTGATGATGTTAGTCATAATGTAATCGGAGGGGGAACGACTATAGGTCATTCCGAAAGATGTTCTAATGATCCTAAAAGACTCTTTAGATGTTGTATGTATATATGTAACAAGTGATGATGTTGTATACGTAGATACAATACCTATAAGGGCATGGCTATGGTATTCCTAGTTTACCACCGAGCTACGCCCGGTTGGGCAGTTACGCATTTACCACCGTGATACGCCCGGTCGGGCAGTTACCACTGATCAGTTGGGCAGATAGCACCAGGATGATAAGTAGGCTAGAAAACACAGTATTGTGCATAGCAAATGAGAGTATAGAGAGACATCCATGCATTCATATTTGGATCCGGTTGCACGTTCCTCAACACATGCGTTTATATATGGATCATGTTACACGTTCCGCAACACATGCGTTCATATTTGGATCGAGTTGCGCGTTCCGCAACACATG
Source organism: Lycium ferocissimum (assembly GCF_029784015.1). NCBI lineage: Eukaryota > Viridiplantae > Streptophyta > Magnoliopsida > Solanales > Solanaceae > Lycium > Lycium ferocissimum. The sequence goes on along the minus strand of NC_081351.1, from coordinate 2,247,736 downwards.
CGTTCATATTTGGATCGGGTTGCACGTTCCGTAACACATGCATTCATATTTGGATCGGGTTGCACGTTCTGCGACACATGCATTCATATCTGAATCGGGTTGCACGTTCCACAACACATGCATTCATATTTGGATCGGGTTGAACGTTTCGCAACACATGCATTCATATTTGGATCCAGTTGCACATTCTGTAACACATGCATTCATATTTGGATCGGGTTGTATGTCGCAACATATGTTCGGATAACGTTATGATAATAAGTTAACCAGGGCCATGGTAGGGTATATAGACATAGTGGAGATTGCAAGAATTAGAAGTGGTGTGTGTGTGTGTGTATATATATGCTAGATTTACATCGGTAGCTTAGAAATGCCAGGTTAATTCTTATCCCTTTCATTGATAATGTCTTATTGTTATGTTTCATGTCTGCCTTACGTACTCGGTACAATCTTTCTGTACTGACGTCCCTTGGCTGGGGGCGCTGCATTTTTTTATGTTCACACTGTAGGTTCAGGTATACCGAGTAGCAGGCATGCATTCTAGATGGTACAGGTGTTCAGCGGGATGGTGTATGCTCCACTTCTTCCTGGAGTTAAGTCAGGTCTTGTCACGACCCGAATAGGGCCATGACGGGTACCCTAGGCTAACCACCGAGCACCACTCATCCTATTACTCATCATACACATCAAGCATTCATTCGTTAATCTTATACTCAAATCATAGTAAAACCATTTCTTTCGCTTCGAAACATAATTACCATTATTTACATAAGCCATTCGGCTATCAAAATAGTACATATATATACACGTGAGAAATCGTGAGACCATACTACCCACACAGACGTATCTACGAGCCTCTACTAGAGTACTAGACATATAGGCGGGACAGGACCCCGCCGTGCCCAAAATACATATGCACGAACAATAAGCAATGACACCTCCGGAATAATGGAGTGCTCTCAAGGCCTGCTAACAGCTCCTACGAGCCTGGATCTCCTCCCTGTTTACCTGTGGGCATGAACACAGCGTCCAAAGAAAACGGACGTCAGTACGAACATTGTACTGAGTATGTAAGGCGTGGATAATAACATGATAAGAGCATGAGGAATAGTATAAGGTAAAAAGAACCGTTCATTTCTCATAATACCTTTTTAAACATTCGACATACGTACTTACCCCTTTATTCTCCTAGAGATACATTTGTACATCCACATGCTTACATATACAATAACTTACAAAGCAGTACAGCCACGTACCCGACCATATAGGCTCGGTATCATCCGTACTCGACCCTCTCGGGACTCGATGATATCCGTACTCGGCCCTCCCTGGCTCGATGATATTCGTACTCGGCCCTCTCGGGACTCGATGATACCCGTACTCGGCCCTCCCGGGCTCGATGCTATCCGTACTCGGCCCTTCCGGGACTCGATGCATACATACATACATATACATAAAAATACATAAATGAAATCAACATCATCCTTAGCATTATCATATGTCGCATAGGCATATCATGACCTTAACATAAACTTATCATAACCTTATCATCATCTTGCATTTATCATAACACATACATTAGAACTTGGAGGCAACTATGGATATGTCGGGGTGACATGAGGTCGTGGACCCTCGATTACATTATGGAGTAATCATAATCATCATATCTCACCTTGAAGGGACTAACGTTTTAAGGTGAGTGTACACAAGAAAAGCATCAATGGAACCATACTTAGAATCATTAACTTCATGGGCATCATATCTCACTTTAGGACTCTTTGGACTTAACTCATCATCATCAATTATCATACTCGTGTCTTATCTCTCTTCTTTATCTTATACATGTGTAGCTCCTTATAGTCATAGACTCATTGTCATCACTATCGTGCTCATAATGTATCTCTTATCTTTATATCATATGACTATTCATGAACATAGGCTCTTAGTTCTTCGGAATGTAGGAAATTCATGGAGAAGGAGGGAAAATCGTGCCATAAAATTCATACCTTAAAAAGGAAGGGACTAACATCATAAGGTGGGTCTAGCAACAATGAATAATATCAAGGAATCGTATGAAGGTCATTAGCTTTGTAGGAACATCATATCATGAGCTTTAGGGTCTCTAGATTTGGGCTCATCATCATATTCATAACATATCTCTTAACTTTATCTCATGAGAGCTCTTTATAACGTAGACTCATCATTTCCGATATGTATACACATATGTAGAGGAGTCATAGAAAAATAGGAAGATTCATACCATAGAGTCATGCCTTAGAAAGAAAGGACTAGCCTTACATACCTTTTCCTTTAGCTATTCTATCACTTGATCGTTCTCCTTTGATGCTCACGTCTTTACCTTCAAGAGGGTTCGTATCGACATTAGCTAAACAATTATAAGAACGTGCTTACTAAAGCTAGAGAAAATTGGGCAGCATTTCCTTTGTTTATACAACTTCCTCCATATTCCATATCAACTCCCAACATTCATAATCAACAATCACAATATCATAAACAACAATCATCATTCATCTATATCACCCACATTTCACAAATTTCACTTCAATTCCTCCATAATCATGATCATAGTTCACTATCGCGTTCTTTCACATATAATACTTATCTCATGTTCCAAATGTCATTCATAACTTACTTACGATCACAACATCTCAATAATCATGATTCAATCCAAACTACTACTCAACAATGACACTATTCCCACATTTATGACCCATTTTCTATATTCTTCTACAATTCAAGTGTTTCAACTTCTCAATACCTTAAACATCATGAAAATACCATAAAACTTACCTTAGATAGTGTAGGAACAAGCCTTGAGTGGAAATACTCTTCTTGCACCAAAAACCTAGTTCACTTCTCTTGGAATTTCTTGGCTTAGATGAACTTTGATGTGTTTCATGCATTTGGTTCACTTGAATTCTTGATATTGATCTTTGATTTCCTTTGTTTTCTTGTAGATGAAGTATGTGGAACCTTCTAGAGGTCTTGAGAGAGATGAAGGAGTGTGGGAAATGAAATTAGTGAAGTGGGAACATATATTTATGTTTGCAACTTAATCAGTCCGTCGGGACTTCCACGGACACTTATACGGTCCGTGGAACATTACACGGCCCGTATAAGTGGTCGTGGTTCACCACTAAGTAGTCATCATCTCTTTTGGGTGTTATACGGACCCTTATACGGACCGTATAATGTTATACGGACCGTATAAGTCGGTCGTATAACCCCTCTCCCCTGAAATGATCTCCGTCGTTCGTTTGATCTCCAATCCTTATGGAACCTTCTTGGCACTTGTTTAACACATCAATACCAATCTAAGGGACGTTATAACTCTTCTCCAAAATATCATTAAGTCATTATTAGTTCGTTACTCATAAACCCTTTCCGATACATAATGTATGCCTTGCCTTTCCTGGCAAACTTTCTTCTATTACCTCGAATGCTTTCGAAATATCAATTAGGATCATCAAATGCTATTTCTTACTTATCGAAACATCTTATAATTCGTGCCCTTCGTTAGTCTATTCACTGCGCATGAATGAAATTTTTTTCGAGGTGTAACAGGTCTTATACCTATATGTATAGAAGTTATGGGTAGGTTGGGGCCCTGTCTCGACTATGTTATGTCTATCAGATATTCGTAGAGGCTTCATTGACGTATGTGGTCAGGTTCAGTCATTTATGGGTTTTATGTTCAGTTATACAAACAGAGCATCTTATAGATCATGTTTATAGATTTTCAGGCTTTAATACGTCATGTTCCTCCAGTACAGGTTCATAGTAGATTCATGTAGAACGTAGTTCGTCCCAGTCGAGACTGGGGCGTGACAAAGTGGTATTAGAGCTGTTCAGTCCTAGGGAGTCTATGAGGCCGTGTCTAGTAGAGTCTCACTTATGGGTGTGTTGCGCGCCACACTTATAATTAGGAGGGTTACAGGACATTTAGGAAAGTTACTCTTCTTTCTTAATCCAGATTGTGCAAGTAGAACGATGTCCCAAGAAGTTATTCCATTTTGTATGATCATGACTAAGCTGATACGTAATCGTACAAGTCCTTCACAAGTTTGACGAGCTTCCTAATTGATAAGATGTGTCTCAGCTATATGAGTAGTATGTTAGAGCCTTCAGTTTCACTCCAACGTTCGAGGATGAATGTTTCTAAGGGGGGAAGGATGTAACATCCCATACTTCTACGTTAAACGCATCGTAAGTTAGTTGATGTAAGCTTGAAGGGATTAAAGTCGTTTATGAGGTTACATAGGGTTTATGACAATGTTATGGTAAGACTTCATAAGTTTGACCACCTTAATGCCGTTAGATATTATTTTTATATGGTGTATATTTTCTTTTAAGTTAATTTTTTATAAGAATATGATAAACATGATTTTAGCTAGTTTTTGTTATTACTACTTTTCAGATACGCCGTAAATTATTTATATGACATAAGAAAGTTTATAAATGGGATTTTCTATATCATAGAGATAGAAATTATGTTTTCATAAGAAAAGATATCTTTTTACGCTTTGAGAACATATAGTACAAAAATTTGTACTCTTGATATTCGGTTGGAAAAATTAGAATTTGGGAAGATAATTTTTATCCATGTCTTAATCTTTATAAAATATTAGTAAATGTTTTAATTTATAAAACCTTATGATTTAACTTTGATGGAATTTTATGAGTTGTTTTTTAAAGAAATTAGTTAAATAATTATTTGGACAAGTGTTTATGGATAATGATATAGTATTATATTTTATTAAGATATATGTGTCTAATGGGTGGAACTTCCACCATATACAAGGTGTCACTCCCACGTCTAGGTGTCAAAAGGGAAGGAGGGGGGGATAAGGTATTTAAGTTCTGTTTTCACTTCATTTGGAAAGGATAATTATGTAGTATACATATATATTAGATGATCAACTTTAAGGAACGGGCTGCACCTTCCTTTCTAATTATAGATCTTTCCCATTTTAGATCTTAACCAAATATTTCAGCAACCATTTTCTTGTAGTTTGAAGAATAGTTCCTTTGAGGGGAAAAACGTTGGCAGCAACTATGGTTCTCACTTTGAGGATAATTCTTATGAAGGCGATCCAAGTTTTATTCCTCGTCTACGACCTTCTTCGAGCTCGTATGAGCACTAAGGTATGCACTTGTTAAGAATTCACGGGACAGTGATTGGAAGCTTTGAGTTCAAGTTATAGTAATTTTATAAATATATTATGGGTTGCTATCTTATGGTAGGGAGATAGATGGAGGTTTGGTAGCTCGTGTAGATCTTGTTTCTTGTTAAAAGGAGGTTTTTTGTTGTTAAGAGGAGGTCGGATGTGGAGTGCACCATTGTATATAGCCTCGGGAGCTCGTCGCTCTTTGATTGCTTGACGACAATATTAGTATAGATGTAGTATTTGGTTGAGCTGTCGTTGTGTTAATATTAGCCCGTTTAAACAGGTTGAGTGTATATTGGAAGGATTGACTCATCGTAGCCATTTGAAGATTGAATCAAGGTACGTAAGGCTATTTCTTGACTCGCCGCTATGGCACGACATGTGTTTTTTATTTCTTATATAAATAATGTGTCTCTAGGGCTGATGAATGTGTTGCTTTAATATTATAAGTCTTGTGAGCCTCTTTAAAAATGATATATGTCCATCAGTGCACTCAAGCGCTTATTCATAGAGTCGATTTCCAATTTGTTATGATGGAATTAGAGTTTCTGTTAAGTGCGAAGATGTGGATCGTATACGAAGTATAATGAAAGGAGTTGTAGAGCGTCCTGTAGTGTAAAATAGGTATCACAGAGAGACACTTCCCTTTTCTTCTTTTTGCATGACTCCAGCGACGGAACAATACTAAATGATACTATTCTTAGTAAATATAGAAAGCTTATGTTCACTGTACCTTATAATGTAAATTCTAATTAATGGCATTGGTTCTTGATTCTTATTGAACGTATGTTGATGATGTTAGTCATAACGTAATTGGAGGGTGAACGATTATAGGTCACTCTGAAAGATGTTCTAATTATCCTAAAAGACTCTTCAGATGTTGTATGTATATATGTAAGGAGTGATGATGTTGTGTACATAGATACAGTACCTATAAGGGCATGGCTAAGGTATTCCTAGTTTACCACCGAGCTACGGCCGGTCGGGCAGTTAAAACTAATCACTTGGGCAGATAGCACCAGGATGATAACTAGGTCACAAACTGTTACACCTTGAGGAATGTAGTGTCGTTTGCCTTATGAGTAAACCACCGTAAGCCTAAAGCGGACATGAATCCCTTAGAAGGTTAAGAATGTTATCCAACAAATCCAACTATGTGCCTTAAGGTTTCAGGGTCATATGAAGCAGTGGAAGTAAGTTTGTTGAAAGATTAGAATTTGAGTCATCGTTTGAGAAGATTTTGTATTGTTTGAGTTATGCATTGCATTGTACAACCTTGAGGGGAAGCTATAGAGACCCTTAGATCTTTAATGAAGTTTTATACAAGTGCCAAGAAGGTCTCATAAGGATTGGAGGTCAAACGAATTGAAAAGAACGCGATTTCGCGAAAACGGAGAATTTGGGGAAGTGTGCGGTCACACATTGAGCGTGTTGAGCCGCATACTGACCGCCAACTCCCCATTTTGGGTGTACTCACTGGACAACACAACCCCTAAGTGGTGGAGAGAGTGTGCGGCCGCACACTTATTTTGCTAGGTCGCATACTCTTCGCCAATTGTGTCGGGGAGCGATTTTTGCCACCTTTTTAAATCCTCAAGGATCTTATTTTCATTCTAACTTCCCAAACTTATTTACCTACACTTTTAGAGGCTTCTCATGAGTTCTTTAAGGTTCCATAGCACTCCACACCTTTCCATATTGTCAAGACAGAAAATCAACATCAAAACTCAAAGAGAATCCATGGAAGGTGATTGTTCTTGCTTCCCTCCAAAGTTGTGGTAAACTTGGTCTTGAAAGGAGTTGAGGAAGGTGAAGTTATTCTATAGAAAGGTATGATATTCCTATTATTTACATGATTGAGTTGATATAAAGGTTTAGTGACCCTTGGAAATGAAAAGAATCAAAGTGGAGAAGTCATAAATGTTGGAGTGAAGAAGATGACTCTGAGATAAACTTAAAAAGTGTATTTTAGATAAATTTGGGATTGTATTGAATTTAACTTCTTGAATATGATATTGTGGATATTGTTGTTGTTGTTTGGGAGTTGATTTGTAATTTGGTGGAAGTTGATAATGTTACACCCCTCGTTTTCGTAGTGGTAGAACCTATAGTTTTCTAGCCGGGTATGCCTTTGGAACAGAGACCCGAGCTCACGTTTGGAGGTAGAAAGTGTCCTACCCCGTGTACAAGGGTACCAGCAGGTATTCCTGGCAATTTGCAGGATTAGAAGTTGAGCGAATCGAATCGACGCGATCTGAGCTGAATTTGAGAAAATCTGCAGACACCAGTCATCGTCGACGGGTCGTCGACATGGTCGACGGACTGTCGATGTGCGGCGTCGACAGGGTTCCGCAGCCTTGCATCTGCGAGCAAGTAAGAGAGCTTCCATATTACTCTACTCTTAGAAGCATCAGGAGTACTTCAGTCTTTGATGGTTATATACCCCGTTTATGATGATTCCTTCTGTTCAGGGGTCTAGCTTTATGTATCCAATTCTGTGTATGCAATTTATTCATGCATTACATTCATTATATATCCATGTACATTGACCCGTGATCAAAAGGCGTTATATACGCGATATATATATGTGGGGTATAAGAAGAGAGATAGGCATTATATACGCATTACCACCTGATCAGCTGGTGCACATTGATGATGATATTGATGATATCAATTATGGCCGCAGAGGAGCTGATATGATATAATGAGATGCCATAGACGCTTTACAGGCGTTATATATGCACATATATCAGGCGTTATACACGCACATATACCTAGATGTATGACCTTCATTGAGATGCATGAGCATGCATATTATGCGCCCACAGTGGCATCATCAGTTATATAGATTCATACAGGTACATACAGATACTATTTCATAAAAGTACATGCAGATAGTTATTTCAGCTTATGCGTTCAGATCTTATATATATATATATATATATATATATATATATATATATATATATATATCGTGTGTGTGTGTGTGTGTGTGTGTGTGTGTGTGTGTGTGTGTGTGTGTGTGTGTTGCGTTCATGCCCGCAAGTACATTATCACCGAGACGTTGCTCGGGGTCCGGCTCGTAGGACCTCAGATCTAGTAGTGGTCGATGTACGCTCCATTTGATCGGAGTGCGATCGATTTTGGTATGCCACCCTTTTGAGATGTGTATGCATATGGGTATAACGGGGCCCTGTCACATCCTTTCTACAGCTTTTATTCCAGTAGAGGTCTGGAGACAGTTGTATGTACTAGTCAGATGATATAGCCTTGTCGGCTTCTATTCTTTTGTGTACAGTATATGTAGCAGCCTAGTTGGCTTGCACTGTTCTCCCAGCATGTTTATGTATATACAGATTGTTCAAAGTTCACGATGTCACCTAATTGTGAGATCAGTTTAAGTCATTTTATGGGCTCTTGATGTTTAGTAAGATTCAGCTATAAGCATAGGGGTGTTTGGTCGCTAGAGGTCAGACGCTCGTCACGACTCACCGGTTTGGGTCGTGACAGATAAAATAAGGGAAATGCTGCCCAAATCTCATTAGTTCCTTAACAACACTAGTTTGAACTTGGAAGTGTTTTCAAGACTTAACCTTAGTACGAATTCTTTTGAATGTAGAGTTTGCGAGCTTTGGGGGAAGAACGTTAAGTATTTAAGAAGGCGAAAAGGCATGTAAGGATAACCCTTCTTTCTAAAGGCATGTTTTTCTCATTTTGAATCTATATGTGATATACATGACATTCCTATTCCTATAAATGCCATATGCTCATAATCCTCGAGATTCTCTCAATATTGTTGACAATGCACCTGGTGATGATAATGATAGCGATTATGATGATGAATTCAATTCTAGAGATGCCATCAAGATATTCAAAATGTCCTAATCCTAGAGATGCTAGAATTTCATAACTTACAATATTCTTGAAATACTTTGGTAAATGCTCCTCATAATGATGATGATGATGATAATAATGATGATCATAACGATGATGATGATAATAGTGATGATGATAATAATGATGATGATAATAGTGTTGATGATAATGATGATAATAATTCAATAATAAAAATTGGGGGTTTACTGACTTTATGTCACCCCGATAGTGTTGTAATGTTTCTCTTGGATACTTATTTATGTCATAAATGTATAAAGCTATGTTGTGACACCGAGCCTATATGGCCGGGTATGATATCTATTGCGCGCGCACCACTGCAGTTGGGTACGTACAACACCGAGCCTTGTTTTGACCGGGTATGGATGACACCGAACCTATATGGTCGGGTATGGTATTATTATATGTTGATGTATGAAATGTTTTCTTCAAGGCAAAGGTAAGTAAGCATAATGAGCGTCTTAAGAGGTATTAAAGATCCATTTATCATATGTCATTCTTCATACTTGTATCATGTCATTATTCATGCCTTACATACTCAGTACATTATTCATACTGACATCCTTTTGTTTGTGGACGTTGTGTTCATGCTCGCAGGTAGACAGGGAGACAGATAAGACCAGTAGGCTGCCTCTTCAGTGATTGCATAGAGGTGCTCCATTCGATCCCGAGCCGAGATAGTTGGTATTATTCTTTTGGTGTACATATATAGGCATGGCGGGGTCTTTTCCCGTCTTTATGATATTATAGACTCTTCTTAGAGGCCCGTAGACAGTTGTGTACAGTTAGGTATATCTCAGCCTTGTCGGCTCATACTGTGTATATTATTTTGATAGCCTTGCCAGCTTGTGTGTATATAGGCATGGTTGATGGTGTTTGTATAAAATAATGCCTTAGCCTGATGGCAATTGTGTTATTAATGTATGATAATTAATGAGATAGCCATGTGTCTCACCTAGATATGATTAAGGTGCTCGGCAGGTTAATTCCGGATGCCCATCATGGCCCTCTGGTTGGGCTGTGGCAAAAGTGGTATCAGAGCTGTTCGTCCTAGAGTGTGTCTACGAGCCGTGTCCAATAGAGTCTTGTTTATGGGTGTGTTGTGCGCTACACTTATAAACAGGAGGCTGAGGGCATTTAGGAATGAATGACCTTTTTTTTATCGTAGATCGTGCGATAGAGCCATGATATAAGAGTTTGTCTTTCCTTAACAATGTGTTATGTTTTCAGCGATGCCCGTAAGAGAAAAACTACAGCAGCCCAAAAGGGCAAGACAGTGGCAGGGAGGCGGACTGAGAGAGTACCTCCAACAGATATAGAGGAGGGTGAGTCCTATAATGAGGTTCCATCTCGGTCCTCTCAATCACCGCCTGCTTCAGAGGAGTATGAGAGAGCTTCAGCTCCAGCTTCAATACCCCCAGTTTCTCCACCAGATGCCTCCGGCCAAGAAGTGAAAGAGGCTATTCATTTGCTGACTCAGTTAGTCGCTACTCAGGCTCAGCGACAAAGTACCGGTCATTTGTGATAGGGCTGTGAGTGCTAGGTCTCGTGATTTTATTAGTTTGAACCCTCCGAAATTCTTTGGGTCAAAACCGGATGAGGACCCTCAAAGATTTATTGATGGAATGTTGAGGACACTTCGGTTAATGCATGCTCCGGATGTTGAGTCGGTAGAGTTGGCCTCTTATAGATTATGGGATGTTGCGGTCCATTGGGATACGGTTTGGATGTCTTCTAGAGGAGTCAATGCACCCCTTCTAGTCTGGTAAGAGTTTGTGGATACTTTTCTTTGACATTATTTGCCGCCCGAGGTGCGACGGGCCAGAGCTGACAGGTTTTTAAATCTTCGACAAGGAAGTATGAGTGCTCTAGAGTATAGTATCCGTTTTAATTCTTTGGCTAGGTATGCCCTAGCCATGGTAGCTGATATGGGAGATCGTGTGTCTTAGGTTTATGAGTGGCTTAGGGCCATATTTGATGGATAAGTGTTTGACAGCCTCACTCCAGGACGGTATGGACATTTCTCGCATTCAGGCCCATGCCCAGAATTTAGAAGAACGGCAACAACAACAAAGAAGTGAGCGTGAGCATGATAGGGGCTACAGTAAGAGGGCTAGATCTTCGGTTCTGGCTAGTGAGTTCAGAGGAGGGCAAAGGCAGCACTATTCTAGACACTCAGGCCATTCAGTGACTAGTGTACCTTCGCGATATGTAAGCAAGAGATTTGATAGACCTATTCACTCCGGACTGGGTCATGGCTTCAGAGCTTCGGGGTCTCAGTACAGAGGTGATTCAGGGCAGGCGAGACCACCCTTACGACGATATGCTCAGTGCGGTAAGATACATTGGGGATTGTGCTGATTGGGTTTGGATGTTTGCTATGCCTACGGTCAGCCTGGTCATATCATGCGTGACTGTCTAGCGATAGGTGGTAAAGGTAGGTTCCAGGCCACAGGTTCGGCAGCTAGTTCTTCATTATCGATACGCCCTCCGGGGCAAGGCTCACAGACACCAGCTGGCCGTGGCAGAGGTAGAGAAGGAGCACCCAGTTCTAGTGGCCCTCAGCACCGTATTTATGCTCTGGCGGGGCGACATGATCTTGAGTCCACCCCGGATGTTATTACAGGTATACTATCGGTATTTTCTCATGATGTATATGCATTGATTGATTCGGGTTCTACATTGTCATACATTACTCCTTATATTGCTGATCATATTGGGGTGAAACCTGAACCAATTAAGCCGTTTGAAGTGTCCACACCTATCGGAGACCCAGAGATAGCTAGTCGGGTATATGGAAATTGTGTGATTGTGGTCTGTGACCACCATACTATGGCTGATCTACATGAGTTGAAAATGGCATATTTTGATGTCACTACGGGAATGAATTGGATGGCTTCTTGTTATGCCAATGTTGATTATAGAACAAAAATAGTTTGTTTTCAGTTTTCGGGAGAACTAGTTTTAGAATGGAAGGGAAATGCAGCGTCTTCGAGAGGTAGATTTATTTCCTATCTCAAGGCAAGAAAAATGATTGCAAAAGGTTACATTTATCATATAGTCCGGGTTCATGATATAGAGTCAAAGTCGCCGACTCTTAAATCTGTCCCCGTGGTGAATGATTTTCCAGATGTGTTTCCGGATGAGCGTCCAGGCCTTCCACCCAAGCAAGAGATTGATTTCGCTATTGATGTGCTACCAGATACTAAGCCCATATTTATTCCTCCCTATACAATGGCTCCTGTAGAATTGAAAGAGTTGAAGGAGCAATTGAAGGATTTGCTTGAGAAAGGCTTTATTAGACCTAGTTTGTCGCTTTAGGGAGCACCTGTATTGTTTGTAAGAAAGAAAGATGGCTCTTTGCGAATGTGTATTGATTACAGATAGCTGAATAAAGTGACGATCAAAAATAAATATTCGCTTCCAAGGATTGATAATTTATTTGATCAGTTGCAGGATGCCCAATGGTTCTCTAAAATAGATCTAAGATCCGGGTATCACCAGGTAAGAGTTAGAGAGAAAGATATTCCAAAGACAGCCTTCAGAACTAGATATGGTCATTTCGAGTTTCGGGTAATGTCATTTGGACTGACTAATGCACCGGCGGTATTCGTGGATTTGATGAACAATGTGTTTAGGCCTTTCCTAGACTTGTTTGTGATTGTGTTTATCGATGATATCTTAGTATACTTACGATTCGAGGCGGAACATGCAGATTATTTACATACTGTCCTTAGAGTACTTCAGGCTCGAGAGCTATTTGCGAAATTTTCAAAATGTGAGTTTTGGTTGAATTCTGTGACCTTTCTGGGTATATTATTTTAGCCGATGGTATTGGGGTGGATACCTAGAAGATTGAAGTTGTGAAGACTTGGCCAAGGACTATAAAACCTACGGAGGTTCGTAGCTTTCTGGGTTTAGCAGGTCATTACGGAAGATTTGTAGAAGGATTTTCTTCTATTTCTATACCATTGACGAAGCTGACTCAGAAATCAGCTAAATTTCAATGGACGGATGCTTGTGAGCGCAGTTTTCAGGAGCTGAAAGATAAATTGACTTTAGCCCCATTTTTGACACTTCTAGAAGGGTTAGAGGACTATGTGGTGAATTGTGATGCTTCAGGAGTAGGGTTGGGTTGTGTGTTAATACAGTACGGAAAAGTTATTACTTATACTTCAAGGCAGTTGCGAAAACACGAGAAGAACTATCCAACCCATGATGTTGAGCTAGCGGCGGTGATTCATGCATTAAAGATGTGGAGACATTATTTGTATGGTGTTCACGTTGATATTTATATAGATCACAAGAGTCTCCAATATATTTTCAAGCAGAAAGAGTTGAAGTTACGGCAAAGGCGATGGTTAGAGTTGTTGAAAGATTATGATGTTAGCATTCTATATCATTCCGGGAAGGCGAACGTTGTGACAGATGCTCTTAGCCTTAGATCTATGGGAAGTTTATGTGACGCGCAACCAAAGAAGAGAGAGTTAGTGTCACACCCCAACTTTCGATAGGGCATGATGGGCACCCGACCCTTACTTAGGGCCGAGCGAACCCGCTGATTCTCGTGATACTCATAATCATACTGGGCCCTTAAATCATGAAATGAGTGCATAGTGTAAGCTTTTAAAAAAAAACAGGCTTTTTGTCTTTCTCAAATCAAAGAAAATCTGTAAACATATGAAACTTGTACCATAAGGCATAATGACACATCGGCTTACAGAGCCGCTTACAAAGACGACATGTTCTATACGTGACTGCGTACGCAAAGTCTCTAACATAAATCAAGATGCCATAACATAGATACTCGACTCGGCGGCCTCCGGATGAAATGGAGCTCGCCAATCCGGTGGAACGTCTTCTACCAATATCCTCTACTCATCCGTATACACCTACGTGGCATGAAACGCGGCCCTCGAAGAAAGGAGGTCGGTACGAAATATGTACTGATCATGTAAAGCATGAAATATAGTAACGAGTCAACCGAGATAAAAGTACGGAAACGAGGACGATAACCAGAATATCCAACCTGCTTGCTCTTAAAACACAACTCATGCATATCAATATCATATCCAACCTGTTATGGGACTTAGTGACACAATCAGACAGTCATTCTGCACATGTTTATACATATAACGTGTCCCGGCCCTCTAGTGAGGGACTCGGTAAGTAAGATCATATCACCATCATATATACATATAACGTGTCCCGGCCCTCTAGTGAGGGACTCGGTGAATAACGTGTCCCGGCCCTCTAGTGAGGGACTCGGTGAATAACGTGTCCCGGCCCTCTAGCGAGGGACTCGGTGGAGGAGATCCTGTCTCCATCATGTGTACATCATACTCGGCCCATCCTGTGGGCTGGCGCCATCATCACATCATCATATATATAACGTGTCCCGGCCCTCTAATGAGGGACTCGGTGAATAATACGAGGCCGTGCACGAAAACATGTCCCGGCCCGGGACTCGGTGAAAGATGTAATAATCATACGCACGAGCGAGTAGTAGTAACCATACACATAAATCATCCTTTGCGACTCAATAGATAAGTAGACAATCAACGCTCGAGTATCAGGATCATAGTCACACTCAGTACTCTTTGAACATCATTACGAACTATGTCAAATACGTCTCAGGGATCATAAACATGTATCAAGACAATCCGAGCCCGCCTATGAAAGTTGCGGACATTATTCGTTATAGAATCCTTTGCGAACATATCAAAGCAATCCGAGCCCGTTTATGAAAGTTAGGGACATCATACATTATAGAACACTTTTGGAACAGGATTTCTTTATGCATCATTTACTATCCAAGCGTATAAAAGACTCAAGGGCAATAGCTTGACTATATTAAGAATGCGTATATCAAGAAGTGAATAAGAATCGTAGACATGCTCGGATCTTATGAATAGAGTTACCCCAAGGCTCGTATCATATCTTACTTACATCTAAGACATGCCAAAAGAAAGAAAGGATAGGCTTTACATACCTGTTCCACCTCTTATTAGCTACGCTTATTCGTCCAAGCTCGTAAGCCTACACTTAAAAGGATTCACACTAACGTTAGACTCTTTATCGCACACTTGATCCAAATTTCAAATCAAACTACTCTATATTCTGCCGAAAATCGGGCAAAGATCTCCCCTGTTTATATGCCTAGCCCAAAATTATAATTCGAGCAACCAATCAACAACAACAATAATACCAACATCAACAGACTATTATTCATACCAACATATTCCATAAACATCCCACATGACGTTTTTCAACATACAACAACAATACGCACTTTCTTCCATCCCAATCAAGGAGTATAATCTCGTCAACACACCAACAATGTTAGATACCATTTTTGTATGCATAAATCAGTCCATCCACACGGCCACAACACGTTCAAAATAGCCCATAAACACAACAACTACAATACAACACTCTATGACCTTTTCTCCATAACTAGTTTCATTTTTTAAGGCTTGCTAGACCTTCAAATAAACTCAACATAAAAGATGGGATAAATAACATACCTTATACTTGAAAAAAACTCAGCCACATCAACCTTTTCCAACACCAAGCTTAAGTAGAAGCAAGAACAATCACCTTTCAAGGACTAGTTTGGCGTAATCTTGTCAAATTCTTGATTTATCGGACTATAATGCTTGGGGGAGGTGTAGAGAATTTTCTAGGACCGTTTGCAATGTTATTATGCTAAAAAAAATGGGGTTTATAGGGGTATTTATACACCTCCTAGGTCGGTTTCACCGACCTTCTCACGTGGGGCCCGCGGAGCCATTTGACAGCTTAGGGTCTTGCTCTTAAAATGGCCATAAATCTTGATTACGACATCGTGTGAGGGCCTAAGACCTATGGTTGGAAAGCTCTTTCAATTATCTACAACTTTTATTCTTGGTGTTTTTCCAAATTCCAAACTTATAATGCCGTGTTTGCCCCTCCAAGTCAACTCATCCGAAAACGTTTCCTTAAATCGTCCTTTTGGAGGGCTTATGTCCATATTTGGCTTATGGGTCCTTCTTAGGACTTGCTCAACTTCATATGTACTACCCATATATCTCTTCATATGTTCTTTATAAAATCCCAACATGTGGGCCCCACCTTAACTTATGGTTACGAGGGCTATCATCGGGTAACTTGTTAACCGATTTACTCCATACGATCTCCAATGTCATATGTACACTCTTATACGCAGATAACATAATCTTCATCCCTAATTCTTGTGTAACTCTGCTCTCCCCTGAGCTCATACTAAGCCGTCCACAGTCTTGATAACACGAAATTTTCCAAGGTGTAACAGTTAGCTCGTGAGCTTCAATAGTTAGCCAGCCTCGGAGTTCGGGTAATGAACTCGGGTGATATGACAGTTTCTATTCAGAATTCAGCTGTTTGGTCATTGGTGGTTGAGGTGAAAGAACGCCAATATGAGGATCCCATTTTAGTTCATTACAGGAATACACTTCCTCAAAAGAAGAAGCTATCCTTTGGAATTTCTGTCGATGGAGTTCTTAGATGTCGAGGCAGATTAAGTGTTCCGGGTATTGCAGGATTACGTCATCAGATTTTGGAGGAAGCCTATTGTTCCCGTTATTCTGTTCATCCAGGAGTGACGAAAATGTATCATGATCTTAAATCTATATATTGGTAGAACGGAATAAAGAAAGATATAGCAGAATTCATAGCTCAATGTCCTAACTGTCAGCAGGTAAAGATTGAGCATCAAAAGCCCGGTGGATTGTTGCAAGCTATGGGAATTCCAACTTGGAAATGGGAAGTGATTAATATGGATTTCATCACAGGCTTGCCCCGTTCTCAGTGTAAGTATGATTCTATATGGGTAATTGTAAATAGACTTACGAAATCCACTCATTTCCTACCAGTCAGAACTACATACGCAGCTGAAGATTTTGCAAAGCTTTATGTCAAAGGGATAGTACGGCTTCATGGTGTTCCAGTAGCTATTATTTCTGATAGAGGGACACAGTTTACAGCTAATTTCTGGAAATCCTTCCAAGAAGGTTTGGGAACTCAGGTGAGCCTTAGTATAGCATTTCATCCACAGACGGATGGACAAGCTGAGCGCACCATTCAGACTCTTAAGGATATGTTACGGGCATGTGTGGTAGATTTTGGAGGTAGTTAGGATGATCACTTACAGCTTATTGCGTTTGCTTATAACAATAGTTATCATTCCAGCATCCAAATGGCCCTGTATGAGGCTTTATATGGGCGCAATTGTAGATCACCAATTGGGTAGTTCGAAGTGGGAGAAACTAAGCTAATAGGGCCAAACTTGATCCAACAAGCCATAGAAAGTTCAAGCTTATTCAGGATCAATTATTAACAGCTTAGAGTCGTCAAAAATCTTATGCAGATAATCACTGATGAGATTTAGAGTTTCAAGTGAATGACCGGGTATTCTTGAAGGTGTCGCCGATGAAAGGCGTTATGAGATTTGGCAAAAAGGGCAAGCTTAGCCCTCGGTATATTGGGCCTTACAAGATTGTATGCAAGGTAGGTCAGGTGGCTTATAAGTTAGATTTTCCTTCGGACTTGGAATCAGTCCATCCAGTTTTTCATGTATCGATGTTTTGTAAATGCATTGGAGATCACTCCAAAATTGTACCTGTAGATGATGCCCAAGTCACCAAGCAACTGTCCTACGAAGAAATTCTTATTGCCATTCTAGATAGACAAGTTCGGAGATTCAGAACCAAAGATGTAGCTTCAGTTAAAGTTTTATAGAGATATAGTAATAGGGAAGAAATGACTTAGGAAGCTGAGGAAGATATGAAGTCCAAGTATCCATATTTATTTCCACCCCCAGAAGAGATTCAGACAGAGGCACCATTGTCCTCAGGTACATAATGCATTCCTTCGATGATTTCTTGGTCGTACGTGGCTATTGTTGTTGTTATTGTATCCCTCTAAGGCATTGTATATTGTGGGTTGTTGTGACAGGATGGTAGTGTCATATTACAGAAGAAACTCTGGCAAAATTTTTGTTGAATCCCTAAGAGCCTAACATTCGAGGATGAATGTTCCTTGGGGTGGGGGGGGGGGGGAGGAGGAATGTTACACCTTGAGGATTCTAGTGTCGTTTGCTTTATGAGTAAACCAACACAAGCCTAAAGCAAACATGAATCCCTTAAATAGTTAAAAAGTTTATCCAACAATTCCAAGCATGTGCCTTAAGTTTGCAGGGTCATATGAAGCGGTGGAAGTAAGCTTGTTGAAAGATTAGAATTTGAGTCATGGTTTGAGAAGATTTTGTATTGTTTGATTTATGCATTTCGTGGTAGTGCCTTAAGGGGAAGATATTGTGACCCTTAGATGGTTAATGAAGTTTTATACAAGTTCCAAGAAGGTCCCATAAGGATTGGAGGTCAAACGAATCGAAAAGAATGTGATTTCGCGAAAAGGGAGAATTTGGGGCAGTGTGTGATCGCACATTGAGTGTGCTGAGCAGCATACTGACCGCCAAATCCCCATTTTGGGTGTAGTCACTGGCCAACACCACCCCTAAGTGGTGGAGAGATAGTGCAGCCGCACACTTAGTGTGCTAGGTCGCATACTCTCAGTGTGCTAGGTCGCATACTCTCCGCCAATTACGTTGGGGAGCGATTTTTGCAACCTTTTTAAATCCTCAAGGGCCTCATTGTTACACCTCGAAAAATTTCATGTTGTTGCATAGTGAATGGACTAACGTAGGGTGAGGCGTATGTGATGTCCCTACAAGTAAGAAAGGTTACTTAAAGATTCTAATTGAGATTTCAAAGACATTAAAGATAAGGGAAGAAAGTTCGTTGAACAATGTAAAGTATAAGTTGTGTTTTGAAAAAGGGTTAACAAAGTACCGAGCTAATTTTGATTTAATAATGTCTTGAGGAAAAGTTATAACACTCCTTAGATTGCTAATGAAGTGTTAAACAAGTGTTAAGAAGGTTCCATAAGGATTGGAGATCAAACGAAACGACAAAAACAATTCCAGAAAGTGGAGTTATAGTACCACTTATACGGTCCGTATAGCCCAACAGGAAGGATGTTTTCCATGATGGTGAACCACGGCCACTTATACGGGCCGTAAAATGTTGTACGGACCGTAAAAGGGTCCCGCGTAAGTCTGACATTTAAGAGTTATTTTCAAATATATAAATGTGTTCCCCTCTTTATTTTCTCATTCTTTAAACTTCTCCACTTCTCTCAAGACTTCTAGAGGGTTCATATATTTCATCAACACAAATTCAAGACAAATCAAAGATCAACTTCATCAAACCAAGGAAATCAAGTGTAAAGTTCTCTAGGGTTGTTGAAGTCAAGAATCTCTTGGAAGTTGAAACTAAGGTTTTCTTCAAGTGGAGTATTTCTATCCAAAACCCATTCCTACTCAATCAAAGGTAAGTTTTATGATCATTTCATTTTATTTGAACTATTGAGGGGTTGGAAGACTTAGATTATGAAGGAAGTAGAAGACTTATGTTATCGATTGTCTAATTTTAGTACGAACTCTCGTTAATGTAGAAACGTGAAT
Organism: Lycium ferocissimum; assembly: GCF_029784015.1. Classification (NCBI taxonomy): domain Eukaryota; kingdom Viridiplantae; phylum Streptophyta; class Magnoliopsida; order Solanales; family Solanaceae; genus Lycium; species Lycium ferocissimum. The sequence continues at coordinate 2,228,110 of NC_081351.1, read as the reverse complement.
ATTGGAGGAAAACGTTCGTTGACAAGTTAGCGAAACGTGAAGGTATGTAAGGCTAGTCCCTTCTTTCTAAGGCATGATTCCCATAACATGACGTACTCTATTTTTCCATGACTTTCATACATTCCGGAAACTATGAGCCTATGACTATTAAGAACTGCTCAGGAGATAAAGATAAGAGATACGTTATGAATATGATAATAATGATGATGAGTTTAAGCCTAAAGATCCCAAAGCTCATGACATGATATTCCTATGAAGCTAATGAATCTTATACGTTCCTTTGGTGTTATTCATTGTTTCTAGACCCACCTTATAATGTTAGTTCCATCGAGGTGAGGTATGATGATTACGATTACTCCATAATGAAACGGGGGTTCTCGGCAACTTACGTCGCCCGATATGATTATAGATTATCTTTGGATTCTAATGCATGCTTTATGATGAGTATATGATGATACGATTCCACCGTGCCTAGATGACTAGACATGTCACCGCGAAGGCGGGCTGCATACGATTCCACCGTGCCTAGATGGCCGGACATGTCACCGCTAATGCGGGCTGCTTATGAGGGTACCGTGCCTAGAAGGCCGGACATGGCACCACTAGTGGGCGGCATGCGATGGTTACCCGGACGCGGGTTAACGATGACGGTATATGTGATATGTATAACATGTGCTTTCTCTTAAAGGTTAAATAGGTTATATCTTCATCCCATGTTTCATGATTTCCTTATTATGTTAGTATAATTCATGCCTTACATACTCAGTACAATGTTCGTACTGACGTTCTTTCTTGTGGACGCTGTGTTCATGCCCACAGGTAGACAGGGAGGTGGTGCAGATTCATAGGAGCTATCAGCAGATTTACAGGAGCACTCCATTATTCCGGAGGTGCCATTTTGAGATATTATTTTTGTGTACATATTGGGCACGACGGGGTCCTATCCCGTCCTTATATCTAGTACTTTAGTAGAGGCTCGTAGATACGTACGTATGGGTAAATTGTGTCCCATGATGATGTCATTGTACTTTTGCATATCATTTTTGTAGCCGTATGGGCTTATGTATATCTATGTATAGCTTTGGGGTTAATATATGTTCAGGTTGAGTGTGATGAATAGTCTAATGAGTGGTGCTCGGTAGTCAGCTCCGGGTACCTGTCATGGCCTCCTAGTTGGGTCGTGAAAAAAGTTGTATCAAAGCAGTTCCATTCTAGGGTGTGTCTATGAGCCGTGTCCAGTAGAGTCTTGTTTATGGGTGTGAAGCGCGCCACACTTATAAACAAGAAGCTGCGGGGCATTTAGAAAAAATGACCATTCTTCTTCTTATTAGATCGTGCCATAGAGCCATGTTATAAGGTTTTCCCCTCCCTAATTGTGCGTTATAATTTTTGCAAAGCTGATGAAAGGAAAAGCTACGGCAGCCCAAAAAGGCAAGATAGTGGTTGAAGAAGGGCTTGAACGGGAGCCGTCTATGGATATGGAGGAGAGCGAATCCCAGAATAAGGCCCTATCTCGGTTTTCCCCACGCCCGCCCTTGGGGATCTTAGGGAGCCTTTACTTAGCTCCATCACCCCCGGTTCTTCCACGGATGCCTCGGGCCAAGAGAGAGACGGACAGGCCATTCTTTTTTTCGACTCAATTAGCAACCGCTCAAGCTCGGCGCGGGGATGGGCCACGGTAGCAAAGTGGTTGGAGAAAGAGAGTTAGTTCTTTGGGTTTGATCATGAGTTTAGGGGCGGGGCGCTCAGGGGCAACAATTCTCTAGGCACTCGGTTGTTCAACAAGTAGTTCTCTCCACGCTTCTCAGATCCGGGCTTGATAGATTCTCTTATTCTAGGCCACCCCGAGTCTCGAGTTTTCGGTTCTCGGATTCGGAGTGGTTCTAGCCAGACGAGCTCACCGGTACCACGATGTACTCAGTGCCATAGGTTACATTGGGGATCGTGCCACTTGGGCTCGGATGTTTGTTATGCCTATGCTCGGCCAGGCCATTTCAAGCGTGACTGCCCATCGCTACGTGGTAAAGATAAGGTTTGGTCTACGAGAGTAGTAGCTGGATCTTCATCATTGGTACGCCCTCCGAGGCAAAGGCCACAGATGTTAGTAGGCAGTGATAGAGACCGAAGAGGAATGCCGAGTCCAAGTGGATCCCAACATCATATATATGCGTTAGCTGAGCGACAGGATCTTGAGTCTCCCCCTGATATTGTCCCAGGCATATTATCGGTATCCTCTTATGATATATATGCATCGATTGATTCGGGTCCTACGCTGTCATATATTACTCCTGATGTTGTTGACTATGTTGAGGTGAATCTCTGAGCCAATCAAACAATTTGAAATGTCTATGTTTGTTAGTGACCCAGTGATAGCCAGAATCATGATTTATGAGTAAGTTGATTGATAGTGTGTAGTATATATATATTATTGGAATTCTAGACAGAGTGTGTAGGTACAACTTAGGAGACAAGCATTATTATTTATATTCTTTAATGGTAAACAATCTTGTGTTCTTGAGTTGCATATTATATGTGTTACGACATGTGTCCTATTAAGGCATGGGATGTGTTTTTACGGGCTATGTGCACGTTTGGGATTGTTATGGTTACGGGAAGTCTCACGAAATTTTTTCCGAGCTAAAGGAAATTGTGGGAACTATAGACAGAATTGTCGTGAAAAGAATAGAAGGCCAGCGACGAGTGATTAAGGACGGGCTAGTGGTTAAAATGCAGGATGAACATAGCGAGTATGTATTATATGAAGGGAACGATGAATAGGTTAGGATGGAATAATGAACATGGGAAGGGAGAATGGTGTGCTTGAGATAGAAAGAATTTTTATATACTAAGGAGAATTAAAGGGATAAGTACTCTAGGAGAAGTTATAAGTTAGAAAATTTGGCTAGCTCTCTTCGTTTTAGGGAACATTAAGTTACGAGATAAACTTGACGTGTATGTATAAGCCGATGCATGATACACCGAATTAGATTATTAAACTAGGTTTCACCTGAGGATTTTAGGGGGAAAAACTTTCATGTCATTATAAGCTAGCCTTAATGACCTTGGCAATACTTCGAGAAAAGAGATTAGAAGAGATGTGTTCACAAAAGCTCTTTGCCTAGCAATTGGTTGACCGTATGATCGCGGTTGTGTTCTGTGTTATAGTTTAAGTTATGCCTCCAGGAAATTGTTTAGACGATTATACGACAGGGATTGCTATTATAGATATGAGGAAAAGCGAAAATAAGACAAAAGTGATCGGCGAAACAGGAGGATGACAAGTGATGAACACTCAGTATATGTGATGTACGTGGTAGAAGTGTTAGAAACAAATAAGGAAGGGTAGGAGCGAGGCAAATAGGAGGGAAGCCCACTAGAACAGTAACTCGATAAATGGAGGGTGGAAGAGAATCAAACCCTGCGATACTACGAGGAAATGTTAGTAGGTGTCGTGAAGTGATTAAGACTTTTAACCAGGCTGTGAGAGTGGTGTGGCTAATTAAATTATTACCCAAAGTATGGAACCAATTATTGAGTAAAATATCTTGTGTTTGAAGAGCGACTTTACACAACATCTTTTTAGAGAATTCTACAACGACCATGTATTACCCTGTCATTAATATGTTGAGGTAGTAGAGGACAGAACTGCTATGGCAGTGTGAACTGATAAGAGGAGAATATGGAAGGAGTGACGTTGGATCTGAAGTTACAACTTTATCAAAAAAGAAGTCAACGATACTCAATGTTTAGGACTATTGCCCTACGAATGAAATCATTTGAGAAAAGGATGAGAATTAAGACAAAGGAAGAAACAAGGTTTTATTGTGAACGATCAATGAACTGACTTTATATGTATGTCAAGACGGCAACAAATGGAATCGCATCCCTGGTGAGTTACGCGGTAAAGGTCCCAGGGAGTGATTATTAAGGAAAAGCGAGCCAAGAGAGGGCGAGGTCGTGGATGAGACGGTATAGGGAGTATAGAGCGGGGATGAGCTACATTGATGAAATGATTAATACGCAAGACGATCTAGGGGTCTTAAATAAAATTGTGGAAAGGAGCATAGGGCTAGAGACAATTCCCTTACGGTTTGATAGTTGTGGCAACAAAATGGTAACCAAAAGAGACCATCAAAGAAGCAGTCTTCGACTTTCTGAGGCAACGTGACCGCCGAAGGCGTAAGAATGAGATAATACAAGATATCGATCGTAGAATGTAAGACGGGCGGAGAATCCAATATGTAGATTGCGAGGTAGAGTGAACGGATGAGCATATGACGGAAGAGCAGTATTAATTCCAAGAAGATACATCACATGAGTATTCCGGACTCAGCTCAAGTGTAAGGTAGACAAGGATAAAGTGGTATTTCCATATAATACGGGCTCATACGAATGATTTTATAGTGCGGAGATACAGGCGATGAGAGTAGGATTTGGACTAAAGGGGGGATGTAAATGATGGACTGAGACGGGAAGTCAAGTGAAATAGCCACCGCAAGCAAGTTACATGGATGCGAAGTTCCAATGTCGCATAACAATTTAGGAAGCATTGTACGGTAAAAGCCTTGAAGGCAGAGTGCTTGACCTAAAATTTAGTAATGCCTTCGCCAACAGAAAGATGCGGGGCTAGCAACAGGAAAGGACTGAAATGGAAATAAACTAATTGGAAGCATGTGAATACCTGATAGTAGCGACCTACAATGAAAAGAAACAACTATGTATGATCGTGTAGAAGAGGGAATGTATGGGTGATACGAGAATTTCAAGCTTAAAGTACTCAAACACAAAGAAATTAAGTCCGCATAGGGAAATAAATGTAATAAGATGGATTTAGGTGAGAAACTGAAAGCGAGCAGTGTGGATAAAGAAGGAAATAAGGAGTAAACTTGTGTAAGACAATTTCGTGGTACTAACCAAGAATGAGGATGAATATAGAGCTAAAATAGGCGTGGTAATTGTAAAGAATCATATAAACTCTCTATGGAAAATTTGTCGAAGTGCTTGGTTCACTACCAGTGTCTGAAGATCGATACATTTCAAGAGGTTTGGGAAAGATGGGCCATTCCAGTAACTTCCATCTTGGAATAAATGAGCGGATAGAGCTCGTTTCCTAACCTCCCAGGATATGTTAAGGACAGATACATTAAGCCTTTAAGAAAGATGAAAAGACCTGTAAGATGGCTTAGAATTGGTATGCATCGGTGATTACATAAGGTTGCAAGAATGTGAGGGTATTAAATAATTGGAGTGCAGAAATTTCATTCCGAAAAGATTTGGGAAAGAACTGATGTAAGCTTGATAAAGATATTAGGAAAAGAACACGGAAGTAGAAGGGAGGCATTTGGGAAGCAAAAGAGGGTACGAAGTCCAAGCATACGCATCTACCTCTACTCCCAGAAGAGGTTCAAGATGAAACGTTGCTGCCCCCAAGTATGCAATGCAATACTTTACTTCTAATGCTTTTGGTCGTGTGTGGCCATATTGTGTGTTGTGATATCATAGCCCTGAGTGGCAGTGTTATTTTAGGCTGTTGTGATAGGATGGTAGCTGTCACACCCCGACCTTACCAGGGTGTGATGGGCACCCGACCCCATATTCGGAGCCGAGCAAACCCGCTGACTCTTATTACACATGTGAGCTTATGAATCGGTTAGAATTGAATACATAGAATTTTTTTTTTCCATAAGTAAAATACGACATCATATAGGACTCGTGACATGAAACATAATAACATATCGGGTCGCACCCAATACCCACGACTGCGTACGCAAAGTCTCTAACTCAAACATGACATCATAGCATAGGACTTTTGACCCGGCAACTCTCCGGAGCAAATGGAGATGCCAACTCCGCCGGGAACATCTTCTATAATGGCCGATCATACGGTGTACCCGCGCGGCATGAAACGCAGCCCCCGAAGAAGAGGGGTCGTACGAGCATTGTCCGAGTATATAAAGGCATGAATAGTAACATAATAGGAGATATAGCTATGAGTAGCAACATAGTAAGCGTGCTCATGAGTCATAACGAGAACGGAGGCGTAGAACATATCATGTCTTTGAAAAGTAGTCTACGTACATACGAGTGCCTCTTAAGGCGGGTCATGCGTACTTCTTGTTACTTTTATATACATACATAACGGTACGAATCACATAACATCATTAGCCCGCGTCGGGACAACATGGGACCGATATATGGGATTTGGCTCGAACCAATGCGGGATTTGCCTAAACCAATGGGATTTGCCCTAAGCAAGCCTTACACACCCCCGCTCGGGACTCAGCGTTCTTACTGAGGTTTGCCCCACCATTGGGTTTGCCCCACCACCGGCTCTGATACCATCTGATCAGGTGGATAGCGTCTATAGCGCTCTGCCCTTTTTCCCATCTTCCCCATATACATATACATATATATATACTTATACATATATCATGTCAAAGCATGCAAGAGAGCCGAAGAAAGGTCGTGGCTCTATCGGAGTGACGTAAGGTCGGTAACCTCCGATTATATTATGGAATAACTATGGGCACTTGTCTCACCTTGAAGGAACGATTATAAGGCGAGGGCTAACACCGAGGGATAACATCACGGGAAACATAAAAAAGCAGGATCATGACACATCATTTCATATACTTTGAAACCTTAAAATAGTCATTATTCAAAAATAGCCTAACATTTCATATCGTCGTATTCATGGTAAGAACATATCTCGACATATTCGTCATAGACCTTTTCTCATATCTAGCATCATCATTGTCATCATAAAATCGTAGTCGTTGTTTTATGTCATAAAAACTTTTAAAATCGTAAGGCTTAGTTTTTGGAGAAAATGAATAGTTTTGAAAACATTTATAGACCTTAAGAAAGGAAAGTTATGCTTTAGAACTATTGCGTCTGTCTTTTGAATATAAGGACGTTATGGAAGCATTTAGCACATCTCATGTATGAATCATGCCATAGAAAGAAAAAGGGACAAGCCTTAACATACCTGCGCCGCGCCTTACTAGCTACACTCATTCATCCAAGCTTGGTCCCGCTAGTCTACATTCAAGAAAGTTGATGCAACCATTAGATTCATTGACATATACTTGTCGTAACCTTACAAGTTCCTTCCCTTATGGTCTGCCGGAATTTCGGCAGCATCTCCCCTATAAACATATCACCCCCGAGAATCTATCTCGACCAAATTTTTAATCAACGACAATCCGGGAATTCAACCCGGCCAAAACAACAACAATACCATAATTATTCTAGCAACACTTCAATATTCAATTCAATTCAATTCAATTCAATTCACATGATTTTCCAACACTTAATCAACACACCATTTTATCCGAAACCTACAACTTCAACCACAACCATACATTTCCTTGTCATTTATATGCATTAACTTGACAACAACCTTCATTCCACGTTGCACGATCCATAACGGCGACAACTAGAATATCAAATTACATCAATTTACCATAACTTACCAAATCACCTACTATTTGGTTACAACAACTTCTTACATATTTTCATGCATTTTCATCCATCTCCATACACTCCAACAACAACATATTTCTCTCTTTTCAATTTAATCACCACAACCTAACTTTCGATTCTCCAAACCATTAAATTCTTATTTTACATTGTAGAATCTATAACGACAATAATTAAATTATTAAAGGAAATTAGCTCATCACTTATACACTACACTACTCCATTGCCACCACAACTACATGCATGCTTTCATGACTTTCCATCCATTTCTACACATTACAACAACAACCAACACATTACATAAAATTGGTCCATTCTCTACATCATCATTCACGCACGGCCAAACTTTGCACACACGGCCACATTGTACAACATCATATTTCATGAAATCCATTGGTTTCTACACACTCCAACATGCATATATCATCTACAACATGTGTAAAGGAGATTGAATACATACCTCTTACACTTGACTTTTCAACTTAGGCTAGGTTGCGATTCCACCAAAGAGTGTTTTGTTCACCTTCAACACTTATACCATATTAAGTAGAGGACATTAAATTAGCGAATACTTGAGAAAATATTTTTCTCCTTCCACTCTTCTCTTGGCCTTGTTTGGCCAGAAACCCCTCTCCTCCTTTTTTTTTTTTTTCTCTCTTTCTTTCCAATTTTTCTTGAATGATCCATTAGTCCTGTCTTGAATTTATACTTAATTCCCTCCAACAACAAAAAAGACATGCCCTTTTCTTGAAGTTTCTTAAACACTAAAATAAGATGACAAACTTTCTTATTGTTTCATTCATTTTTTCACTTTCTCCAAGAAATACAAATATCTCTTTAGTCCATCTATATTTATACTTTGCCCCCTTTTTAACTTTTCCTTTTCTAGAATTTTCTTCCCTTTTTCTTGAAAATTAATAAAAGAAGGCCAAGTGTCTTCTTATGTAAGATTTGGCCCTTCAAGAATTTTTTCTTGAACCTTGTGAAATTACTATTTTTGCCCCTAGCCTTCCACATTATTCCCATGATGCCACTTTGCGAGTTTTCTTTTTCGCCTAAACTTTTCTCGATACTCCATTGCTAACAATATTCATAAATAATTTTCATAGTCTACTTGTACATTAAAATAACTTTGGAAAATGATCTTGCCTTCATCATTCACTACTACTTCAAATTATTTGAACATGTAAATCAGTACGAACGATAGCGCCATATTACGGGAGAAACTGCGGCAAAATTTACGCGTAGGAATTCGAGAACTTAACATTCGGAGACGAATGTTTTAAAGGGGAAGAATGTTACCTTCTCGAAAAAATTTCATGTTGTTGCACGGTGAATGGACTAAAGCGAAGGGGTGAGGCATGTGATGTCCTGCAAGCAAGAAAAGTTGTACGATTTTAATTGAGATTTCAAAGACATTAGAGATAAGGGAAGAAAGTTTGTTGAACAATGTAAAGTATAAGTTGTATTTTGAAAAAGGGTTAACAAAGTACCGAGCTAATGCTGATTTAATAATGTCTTGATGAAAAGTTATAACGCTCCTTAGATTGCAAATAAAGTGTTAAACAAGTGTTAAGAAGGTTCTATAAGGATTAGAGATCAAACGAAACGACGGAAATAATTCCAGAAAAGTGGAGTTATCGACCATATACGATCCGTATAACTTTATACGTCTGTATGCCAGGAGATCGTATAACTTAACGGGAAGGATGTTTTCCATGATGGTGAACCATGACCACTTATACGGACCGTATAGAGTCAAAATATAAATAAAATAAGTGAGTTGTTATTTTCAAGTATATAAATGTGTTCCCAACACATGAATGTTGTGTTCGTACCCGCAAGTAGGGGGAGGTGGTGCTGATTCACGGAGCTATCAATGATTTACGGGGAGCACTCATTATTAGGAAGTGCCATTTTGTGATATTATTTTTGTGTACATATTTGGGCACGACGGGGTCCTGTCCCGTCCTTATGTCTAGTACTCTAGTAGAGGCTCTTAGATACGTACGTGTGGGTAAATTGTGTCCCATGATGATGTCATTGTACTTTTGCATATCATTTTTGTAGCCGTACGGGCTTATGTATATCTATGTATAGCTTTGGGGTTAATATATGTTCAGGTTGAGCATGATGAATAGTCTAATGAGTGGTGCTCGGTAGTCAGCTCCGGGTACCCGTCATGGCCCCCTAGTTGGGTCGTGACACTTATTTTCATTCCAACTCCCCACACTTATTTCCCTACACTTTTAGAGGCTTCTCAAGAGTTCTTGAAGGTTGAATAACACTCTATACCTTTCCATATCATCAAGAGAGAAGATCAACATCAAAACTCAAAGAGAATCCATGGAAGGTGATTATTCTTGCTTCTCTCCAAAGTTGTGGTAAACTTGGTCTTGAAAGGAGTTGGAGAAGGTGAAGTTCTTCTATAGCAAGGTATGATATTCCTATTATTTACATGTTTGAGTTGATATAAGGTTTAGTGACCCTTGGAAAGGAAAAGAATTAAAGTGGACAAGTCATAAATGTTGGAGTGAAGAAGATGACTTTGAGATTAACTTAAAAAGGGGATTTTAGATAAATTTGAGATTGTATTGAATGTAACTTCTTGAATATGATATTTTGGATGTTGTTGTTATTGTTTGGGAGTTGATTTGTAATTTGGTCGAAGCTGATAAAATAGGGGAAATGCTGCCCAAATCTCATTAGTTCGTTAATAGCACTAGTTTGAACTTGGAATTCTTTGCAAGACTTAACCTTAGTACGAATTCTCTTAAATGTAGAGTTTGCGAGCTTTGGGGGAAGAACTTTAAGTATTTAAGAAGATGAAAAAGTATGTAAGGCTAACCCTACTTTCTAAAGGCATGTTTTCCTCGTTTTGAATCTATACGTGATATCCATGACATTCCTGTTCTTATAAATGCCATAAGCTCATAATCCTCGAGATTCTCTCAATATTGTTGACAATGCTCCTGGTGATGATAATGATGGCGATTATGATGATGAATTCAATTCTAGAGATGCCATCTAAGGTATTCAACATTTCCTAATCCTAGAGATGTTAGAAATTCATAACTTACAATATTCTTGAAATACTTTGGTAAAAGCTCCTCATAATGACGATGATGATAATAGTGATGATCCTAATGATGATGATGATAATAATGATTCAATAATGATGATAATGATTCAATAATAAAATCGGGGTTTCTGAGCTTTATGTCTTTTGATAGTGTTGTAATGTTTCTCTTGGATACTTATGTATGTCATAAATGTATGAAGCTATATTGTGACATCGAGCCTATACGGCCAAGGATGATAACTATTGCGCGCGCACCACTGCAGTTGGGTACGTACACACCGAGCCTTGTTATAGCTGGGTATGGATGACACCGAACCTATATAGTCAGGTATGGTATTATTATATGTAGATGTATGAAATGTTTTCTTCAAGGGAAAGGTAAGTAAGCATAATAAACGTCTTAAGAGGTGTTAACGATCCATTTATCATATGTCATTCTTCATACTTGTATCATGTTATTATTCATGCCTTAAATACTCAGTACATTATTCGTTCTAACGTCCTTTTGTTTGTGGACGCTGTGTTCATGCCCGCAGGTAGATAGGGAGACAGACCAGACCAGTAGGCTACCTCTTCAGTGATTGCATAGAGGTGCTCCATTCGATCCCGCACCAAGATAGTTGGTATTATTCTTTTTGTGTACATATATGGGCATGGCGGGGCCTTGTCCCGTCTTTATAATGTTATGTACTCTTCTTAGAGGCTCGTAGATAGTTTTGTACAGTTAGGTATATCTCAGCCTTGTCGGCTCATACTGTGTATATTATTTTGATAGCCTTGCCGGCTTATGTGTATATGGGTATGGTTGATGATGTTTGTATAAAATGGTGCCTTAGATAGATGGAAATAATGTTATTAGTGTATGTTAATTCATGAGATAGCCATGTGGCTCACCTACATATGATTATGAGAGTATGATGATAGGTGCTCGGCAGGTTAGCTCCGGGAGCCCGTCATGCCCCTCCGGTTGATGATAGGTGCTCGGCGCTTTGAGAGGGAACCTTAGCATTCATATTTGGAGTTCCGCAACACACCTTCGTATACGGATCGGGTTACACGTTCCCCTCGTTCATATTTAGATTGGGTTACATGTTCCGCAACACATGCATTCATATTTAGATCTGATTGCACGTTCCGCAACATATGCATTCATATTTAGATCGGGTTGCACGTTCCGCAATACATGCATTCATATTTGGATCGGGTTGCACACCATAACATATGTTCGGATAACATTATGATAATAAGCTAACCAGGGCCATGGTAGGGTATATAGACATCGTGGAGATTGCAAGAATTAGAAGTGGGGTGTGTGTGTGTGTGTGTGTATATATATATATGCTAGATTTACGTCGGTAGCTCAGATATTCCAAGTTAATTCTTATCCCTTTCATTGATAATGTCTTATTGCTATGTTTCGGTCTCCATTTTTACGTACTCGGTACAATCTTTCTGTGCTGACATCTCTTGGTCGGGGGCACTGCCTTTGTTTATGTTCACATTGTAGGTTCAGGTATACCGAGTATGGTCATGCATTCGTACGAGTGTTCGACGGGATGGTGTAAGCTCTCTTCTTCTACGGAGTTGAGTTGGGTCTTATACCTATATGTATAGAAGTTATGGATAGGTTGAGGCCCTGTCCCGACCATGTTATGTCAGTCAGATATTCGTAGAGGCTTCATAGACGTCTGTGGTCGGGTTTAGTCATGTATGGGTTTTATGTTCAGTTATATAAACAGAGTATCTTACAAATCATGTTTACAGATTTTTAGGATTTAGTACATCGTGTTCCTCCAATACAGGTTCATAGTAGACTCATGTAGAACGTAGTCCGTCCCAGTTGAGACCGTGGCGTGACATCTCATTTACTATATTGTGTTTGTGATGCATCGTCTCTCACGTAATGCCACTTATCATCGGAAAAGGAAAGGACAATGATTTAGTATTGGTATTGTGATGTGTGCTCATGTAAAGGCACGAATGAGATCTTGATTATGATTTACACTTGACATTGATATCATACATAACATTCATACACATCTTGCATGATACATTAATATGAACTGTGACTTGGTACTGGTGATGATAAGCGAGAAAGTAAACATCCGAGATTGGGATCGGAGCTGAAGGTTGTGTACAGGTTGATATGAAAGTAATAACTGGGCTGTGTGCGGAGTGGTTAGTATTGTGGAAGTCATCTATAACGACCCTTTTGGTCCTTATAGTTCTTTTGGCGTTTTCACCCATTCCTAAGCATTGATTAGCTCGCTTTTGACCTGCAAGGACCACTGACATGCTTCTCGAGGTGTCTAGACCGGATTCGGGCAACTTTGGTAAAAATATAGGCTTAAAGTGAAAAAATACTTGACCCAAAATTGACTTTTAGACAAACGAACTTTTTTCGAAATTCCGTCAATTTAGAGAGGTCCAGATGGTCGTTTAGAACTTGTGTGTATGGTTGGTCCGGTTCCCAATGCACTTGGGTGCATTTCGAGACTTGGGATGGAAGTTTGGAATTAAGGCACCAAGGGTTGACTCGGTTAACGAGACCTCTGTTGGGAATTCTGAGGCCACAGGCTCGTTCAGCAGTCCAGCTAGGTTATGATTTACCTTGATGAGACTTCGTATAGTGAATCACATATTTAGATTATAATGTCGGAGATAGCATGTGAACCTTCGGGTACGAAGTTGGGATGGATATTACCTTAGGTTGGGCCTTGATGTGTCTTGGGACTAGACACCCTATTATGTGTGCTTGATTGTTTGATTGTGTTGGCTTGATGCCATGTGTAGTTGGTAGATATCGAGTTTTGTTTTGTCGTCTTGATTTAGACAGAATATACTTACATGTTGTTGGTATTTGTGCTCGATATATGTTGGCGTACCCACTGTTGGTACTTGACTTGATGTATGTTAGCATACCCACTGTTGGTATTGTGATGTGATACGTTGTTGGCGTACCCCGTTATGGTACTTGTGATATTGAACCTGATTGTTGATGATTGACATATACATTGTACGCATTTTTTCATATTCATCATGCATGGCCGATACTCGGTGATGATCCGGTATCGTTGATTGAGTGAAACTGATATTTTGATAAACTCTTTACTTGAGTGATTGTGAAAAGGCCGATGTCCAAAGATCCATTCCGAAATCGTTGATTATATAAAACTGATATTTTGATGAACTCTTTTACTTGAGTGATTGTGAGAAGGCCGATGTTCGAGGTTCAATTTTGGAATCATTGATTTGTGAAACTGATATTTGATAGACTCTTTTATCTGAGTGATTGTGAGGAGGCCGATGTCCGATGAGCTATTTCGGGCATCGTTGTTGCATGGCCGATTCCGATGTTATCGTGGAATCATTGTTAGTGTATGGACTCCGCGGGTCCCCCAAGGTGGTGTTGGTGAGACTCCCCCTGTGAGTAATTAGCCAGGGTTCTGTCTGTCTGTTAGGCAAAGATCCGAGATGGGTAACACTTAGACTTCGGGAGTCACGCTGGGTTGTGCTACCGAGACGTCGATATTTCCGTCCGGAGTACATGTGTACACCTCATTTGCATGGCATGACATCACATTCATACCATTATTGCACTGTATTGCATTATTACTTAATTGAGATGTTATGATGATTGGATTGTGATAATTCCGTTATGGTGATTGGATTGTGATGATTCTATCGTGGTGATTGGTTTGCATCAGATATACTCCACTTATCATAATTGGGTTTAGATGCTTACAAAGGTGATGACGGATACTCAGTTGCGATTATATTGTCTCATCCTTGGTTGGTTTATTTGCTTATTTGCTTTATTCTCTAAATTGTGTTAACTATGCTTAGTCGGCCGATTATGCCTACCAAGATTGTTTTTTGCACGATCGCACTTTGCGTTCTTTTATGAATGCGAAGTATCGAGTCGGATCTCTTTCGACCGTGGCGATCGACTCTTCGCTTTTCACTCGAGTTTTTCAGGGTGAGCATGGCGTCCGCTAACCTTGAAAATTCTCCTATTTCATGTCTTACTTTATTTCATAGACATAGGCATTATGTATTAGTACTTCCAGATTGTATTATTCTCCTTAGATGCTCTTGTATTATTCAGACTAGACCCTAGGGCATTTACTGTCTTCCGTACTTTTTACTACTATCTATCTATATATATATCGTGAGACTTACATATCTGTTATTTGCGCTGCTTAACTTTCTTCAAATTATATATTAGTTCATTGTTGGATTAAGGGTTCGCTTAGCGGGGTGGGAAGGTAAGTGCCCGCACGGCCTAGGCTAAATGGGTCGTGACAAGTTGGTATCAGAGCCCTAGGTTACCTGGTCTTTAATATAAGAGCGTGTCTAGTAGAGTCTCGTGGATCGGTACGATGAGCTCCATACTTATCTGCGGGAGGCTATGGGACCTTTAGGAAATCTCGCTTCTTTTCTTTCTGTCGTGCTACTTTTTTCGAATTGGTATCTGGAAAGATCAAATTGATATCTAACACTTATCTCTTCCCTTACAGATGGTGAGGATTCGCGACACGCCAGCATGGAGGATGTACATGAGGTTGACCTGCGGGACTGATTTTCATGGGCGCGGATGAGGATGCTACGAGTTCATCGTGATCACGCACGAGCTACTTTGTGCAGCAGGGATTACGGATACCCTCGGAGTTAGGTATGTTACTCTTCGACTCAGCGGTGGCGCGAGGTCATGGTGGAGAGACTACCTTGCCAACAGGCCAGCAGACGCGCGTCCACTTACTTTGGAGCAGTTCTATGGGGTGTTTCTGGAGAGATACGTGCCCCGTTCGCGGAGAGATGAGCGTCGAGAGCTTTGTCACACCTTAATCCAGGTAGGGTGTGATCGACCTCCGCCGAGCGAACCCGGCTCACATAATCTCACACTGCGCTCTATCTATGACACGTATACATAACGAAAGTTTTTGAAAGAATAATATGCTTTTTATCTTTCTCGAATCAAGGAAAATACGTAACATATAGAAACATATAGAACTTATAATACAATGCATAATAACACATCGGCTTACATCGCTTACATAGCGACATCTTATCCCTTAAGTCTCTAACATAGAACAAGGCTTCGTAACATAATGCTCGACTCGGCGGCACTTCGGAAGGAAGCTGGGCTCGACCAATGGAACATCTTCTAATACTATCCTCGGCTAATGCAGGTGTGCACAACGCGGCATGAGGCCGAGGGCGCTTCTTGAGTATGTAAAGCATTCGAAAAAACGAGAATCATAACCAAGATAGGAACTACAGAAACAAGTATAATGACCAGAAAATCACAAGACTTGTTCTTTTGAACATTTGTCATGCATATACATATATCGGTAAATAAAATCATATCATAATCGTATCATCATATCATCGTACATATATACCGGCTGAGGACTCGGTGAGTAAAATCATATCATAATCATGTATGCGTGTATATATACATATATATATATACATACCGTACCCGCCTCTAGTGAGGGACTCGGTGAATAGCGTGTCCCGGCCCCGCTAGCAAGGGACTCGGATGCCATCGGCCGCCATCCCCGTCTCATCACATCATCATATCATCTTACATACATATATATATATATATATATATATATATATATATATATATATATATATATATATATATATATAGCGTGCCGGCCTCGGCGGGGACTCGGTGAGCAATGCGTTGCACGAATACGTACCCGGCCGGGACTTGAAAGATTGAGCTTACGAGCGGATCCATATGCATTAAAATAATCGTATGTCTAAACGTATTTCAAGACCATAGTTATATAAAATCTTCGGACGTTATTCGGAAACATAGCATATATCGTCGTATTAGCAAAACCAAGGATCGTGGTCATATTCCGTCCGGAATAGCATTATACACTTGAGAACTTTCTAGAACAAATCGAAAGCGATCGAACTTTAGGAAAGTTACGGACGTTCGAGAATCGTTAGGAACAAACTCTTTTTGGAAACAAACTTTTGGCGCCTTTGAAATCCATTCATGGAAAAACATAAAGACCATAATTTGACTATATTAAGAATATGAATATCAAGAAACAAATAAGAATCATAAACACGCTAGGAAGAATAAATTCAGAAAGACTTTCAACTAAGACATGCCAAAGGAGGAAAAGTTGAGCTTTACATTAGCCGCTTCCTAAGCTAATCCGAACTTACGTCCCGACTTCTCGCGATCTACAATAATATCATTAGACATCAGCCATTAGCCATAACATGGTTAATCCAATTCCATTCGTACTTTGTCTAAAAAATTTCGAAGCTATAAATTGGGGAATTTAACTCAAAATTGGTCAACAAACATTCTAACGACATCAATCATTAGTTCAAACGCATTCTAACATATTATGGACATTCACTTATGTTCAATTCAACCGCATATAACCAAATTAATACCGACATTTACACGTTCAATTACTAATCCGAAACCATTCAAACAATATTCGAGGACACTCTTAAACAATTCACACAAGATTTTTACCAATCCAACCAAGTTACCATGTCACCTAAATCCCCCCAAATCCGATAAACCACAACAACATATTCCTCTCCTTCCAATTTCATAAACTATACTAACAATCCACATTGATATACCTTACTGCTATTTTAGGATTACGGAGCCCACATTCGCCACACTATCAACTCCAATATTTCATGAGTTTCATTCATGCATTCTACACATTACAACGACAACTAAAATGCCAAGTAGATTTAATTCTTCATTCCTACACACAACACTACACCCAGACCACACATGCACGGTTCACCTTTAACATCCATATTTTAATAAATTTCATTCATTTCCCACATTACACAACATGTATGCATAACAAGAAATAAGGATTAAATCTCACCTTTTCTCTTCAACTTTTCACACGGCTAGGAACAAGAAAAAAGACTACCGTTGTTATACCTTCTAAGGGTTGAAATGCTTGAAAAATATAATTTTTGATCAGGCCTCTAAGGTTTGAACCAAGCCCTTCCATCTTTTTCCCATATTTCTTGAACTTTCTAAGGTTGTGGAGATGGAAAATATGACGTAGTCATCTTATTACTGCATATATTAGCATTTGTGGACATAGAGAGGTCGAGGACACGGCTAAGAGGAATTCTAGTTTCCAAAACTCACATTTTTGGCCCCAAATTTTTATGAAATGTTCAACTTTCCATAATACATTTTTAGTCCCATATTTCATGAAATATTAGTTTCCATAATTCCACTTTTTAACCCCAATTTTCCTTAACATTTCCATCAATGAAATCATAGCGAGAAACAAAGTCGGAAGATATGAACTCTTCGCAACCAGCTTAAAATATTGACGTACAAAATGCGAGATATAACCCGACCTCGTCGGAAAGGGATGCCGCATTTGTCCTTCCATGCACCTTCGGATCCGCTGTAGGATGGGTGGTTGTTAGCGGGCTCGTGGTCCCTCTACTATCCGGAGGCTGAGGGTGCTTCATTCCAAGCCATTGTTGATTGTGCAGTGAGAGTTGAGGCTACGAGGGCCAGCGATTGGAAGCCTTCCGAACCGTGATCTCGTACCACTTCGGGGCATAGCCTACGTGTTATTGATCCTGGATCCACTTATTCGTATGTATCTGTATTTCAAGCTTAAAACTTACTCGAATTTATCTCCACTAAAGGTTGATTTATAATAGCGAATCAAGGAGAACAACAAGCGCTAACTTTAGGAAAGACAACTGAGATGCTAAGGAATAAGGTGCTATAAATGGAAAAGCACCTCCAGGAAATAGGAAAGAAAATCGAGGAGATCGTGCATTGCGAAATGGTTAGGAATCCGCCGTGTAAGGCATACTCCAAGAGCAATATTATGGAAATGTCTTGAATTGTGCCGAATTATATACCCTTAGAGAGGAGGTCGGTGATGCCTAGAGAAGGGACTCCAAAAGGAGTGAATGAAAACCAAGGAGCTAGGTTAGACCCATGGATGATGGAATCAGACCCGCAAGAGGAGTCGGAGCCTCAACAAGAAGCCTCCGAACCCATTGAGGAAAAAGAACCAGAAGAGGAAGAAGAAGAGCCCTAGGATATGGAGGACGAAGAATTGGAGCCTGTTGACATAGAGGTCGAGGCAGAAGAGGAACCATTTGAGATGTTTCCCTAGTTTCAAGAAGAAGAGAATGATGTGAATGACGAATTTGACTACTATGCCCCAACTAACGAGGGATCTGACTTCCATGCACCTTCGATTGGTACCGCGGCCTCTACTATGGTGTCGTTAATTTCGGGAGGGGCCTTCCGAAAGGCAGCCTTTAAAGCCCACATTCAGAGTGGCCCCAAGGCCCATTACCTATAAGGAAGTATTCGAAAGGATGGTCGCCACAAGAGTATCTTGCGCCGCTAGGGCTAGGTTGTCATCGCCCGAGTTGGTGTACACGTACAAAAGGTGCCTGTTTCATTGCAACCAGGTGGGTCATACCCTGAATGAGTGTCTGGGATTAAGAAAGAAAATTTATAGCTTGATCGATGATCGATAATTTGTAGGGGCCACACATCTTGCTAGTCTATGACCCTATTATCCCTAGAGAAGGGATCACCGCGGGTACTCAGATCTGGCGATATAATTTCACGTTCTTCGAGGAATCATGCGCCTGTATGTTCTCAACTTTGGCTATTTTAAAAAAAGATCAGACCCGTGGAACCTGCCCACGAGCCCGCACCATTAGGGCCCAATGGGAACAAGTTTTGCCTGTATCATACTGGAGCTATGGGGCATGACATAGAGGAGTTTTACGCATTCAAGCTCGAGCTCGAGCGTAAGATCAGTACAAAAGAGATCTTGGTCATCTTCCCACCATATTACTGAGAAGAAAGGAAAATGAGAGAGCGAGTTCGTAAGGACAGCGACTCGCGGAGTTATATTTTTGGGTAGATATTAGGTGTCCCATTTTTTGCATATAAAAGTTACCCCCTCCCCCATAAATATTGTAAGGAACCGCGCCGACCTGACATCCCTATGGAGGGATACGCAGGAAGCCCTAGCCGAGCCTGGTCTGGGGATGTCTTTAGTTAGGGTTAGCCTAAAGGATATTTAGGGAAAATGTATATCCTTCTTTTGTAAACGAACTACGATAGGGCCTGATTTCCCCTGGTGGGATACGTAGGCAGCCTATGTAAGACTCGACCCCTATATAATATAAATTATAACTCCCCCCCCCCCCCTCCCTCCCTCTCTCTATTTGTTTAAATTTTATAATAGGAAAGGGTCTGCCAAAGTAAGTCAGCCATAAAGCCCATTGGATCGAGATCCACCCAAACATAAAAAGCCCGTAATGTCCAAACCTTTAGAAAAAAGGATCAAAAGTATTCAAGCTTTAATATAAGATTTTATGTGCTACCAGTGCTTTAATTACCAATATGTGATATCTTGTTTTTTCATTTATATCCAAGTAACTAACTTTGTCTACCATTGAGTTATTCTTATCTTACAAAACGAGGCCGATTAGCATAGTACGAAATCTGTCATACTTCACGAGATCCAAAGCCACATTAGCATCCCTCTTAGACAAAGGAAAAGAAAAGATGACTGGAACACATAATAATGGAAATGAGCTCGTTCTCCGCGATGGAGGTACCCAAGACCCACAGGAAGTATCATCTCAAGAAGATATGATCGTAACATTACTGACTACCATCACGACCATCCAAGAAAAGGTGGCTAGGAATGAGGCAACCAATGCGGACAAGGATGCCGCGATGGAGGAAAGGAGGCATCCTTGTCCCTTCCCTTCACTATGCTCCCCAATGCCCGATCACTTTCCTATATACCCACCAGGGACCATCCCCCCTCCACTAAGCTCCACCAACCCAAACCACACTAATCCTTCTTACCGCACCCCACCACTAATAGAATACACTCAAATCCCAAGGACTACTCACTCAGTCCCTTCTTACCAGGTTCCTCAGCTGGTTTTCATCAATCGAGCAAAACAAGTACGTGCTCCAACCCCACTAGCTGGGCAAACCACCACTGCCCCACTCAACCATACCACCCACCAACTATCATTCTTCACTCCTAACATCCCAAGTGAATTATCCCCAGGGCATAATGAGCTAGATCATTACGAAGAAATGGAGAAGGCCTAGGGCCGAACAGGATAAGCGTGAGAAATATATGGAGAAGAAGATGGAAGAGTTACTAGAAAAATCCAAAAGGTCAGCAAGGAAGGCTACGGGCTTAAGATATGACGACCTGTGCATACATCCGGATTTAGACTTACCAGAAGAGTTCAAAATCCCAAAATTTGAAATGTTTAATGGGATAGGGAATCCCAAGGCACACCTTCGGTCCTATTGTGACCAATTGGTCGGAGTTAAGAAAAATGAACCTCTGATTATGCGACTACTCAGCCATAGTCTGACTAGAGAAGCCGCTGAGTGGTTCGCAACTTAAGACATATGCCAAAGGTTCACCTGGAAAGACATGGTAGAATCCTTCATGGGGAGATTTTTCTTTAATGTCAAAACTGTACCCGATCACTACTACTTTGAAAAGTACCCGATCACTACTACTTTGAAAAGGTCAAACATAAATCAACAGAAAACTATAGAGAGTTTGACAGAAGGTGGAGGGCCGAAGCAACCCGTGTGCAGCCACTAATGTGTGAGGAGAGCTAGTCTTTATGTTCATTAGGTCCCAGGAGCCGATTTCTATGACAGAATGCTGTCCATGGCTGGGAGGCCATTTGCTGAGTTGGTCAAAATGGGAGAGGCCATAGAATATGGC
This sequence comes from Lycium ferocissimum, assembly GCF_029784015.1. Classification (NCBI taxonomy): domain Eukaryota; kingdom Viridiplantae; phylum Streptophyta; class Magnoliopsida; order Solanales; family Solanaceae; genus Lycium; species Lycium ferocissimum. Next base: position 2,206,756 of record NC_081351.1, on the reverse strand, counting down.
CTCAAATCTGAGAAAATAGTCAGTGTCTTCAACAAGGCATCTGGGCAAGCTACTATAGGAATCTTTTGCAAGAAGAAAGAGGACGTGGCAAACATATGTCACATTCCAAACCCAAGCCCAAAAGAACCACAATCCTCCCACATAACTACGCCCCTCATAAATTACTCTGTACCTGCCCATAATGCAACACCTGTGTATTATGCATAGCCAAGCTTCACTACCACTGTACCAGCTTATGCAACTCCACCTAGTGTCTTTGTGTCCACTCCTGCTTACCAAACACTGCCACAACAAACCTATCAACCACCACCTCAATAGAATTATCGCCACCACTAAATAACCCACTATAAGCATATCAACCACTTCAGAACTACCAAAATCAACCACCACCCCAGCATATAATGCTCCAAGTCTAGCTTTCGAGAGAAAGCCACAAGAGAATTCATAACAGCTCTCGAGCCCAGGGCTCGGCTCTTCGAAACGCTATTGGCCGCAGGCCTGATCCAAAAGATCCCTCCAAAACTAGCATAGCCGGGGAATAGATTCTATAGGGCTGATCAAACTTGTGTCTATCATTTAGGAGGAAATAGGCACAACACAGAAGACAACACAAATCTCAAGCATAAAATCCAGGATTTGATCGACAAAAGGGAAATCACCTTGGAAACCGCAGCTCCCAATGTGAACACAAACCCATTACCCAACCATGGAAATAACGGGGTCCACATGATTAAGAGGGACGAGGACTAGGAAGCTTGTAGAGTATTGATCCCTAAAGCAGTCGAATCCTTAGAACAAACAGTAGCCTCCCTCACACTCCAGGAGCGCCCCAATTTCAAGGTTTTGATCCCAACATCGGGAGCCTCAAAAGCTATATCAAAGTTCAGGACTTTGGTCCCAACACCCGTGGTACCACAGACAGCACAACAAATTGTACCTAGCCCCAAAGAGCCAATCACTGTACAAACAACCATGGCTCAAGGCATGACCCACTCAGGGAGATGTTACACTCCCGAAGAGCTGACTCAGAATGCCACATAGAAAGAAAACACCCAAAAAAGAGCAATAATCGAAGGAGAAGTTGAAGATTTCAGGCGGCACATGCAACCAAAAGACTACTCCATTGTTGAGCATTTGAAAAAGACATCGGCACAAATATCAGTGTTATCATTACTCGTCGGCTCCCCATCACATAGGAAGCCCCTCATGAGAGTGTTAGATGATGCACACGTACGAGCTGGTACGAGCAGCGAAGACTTGGCTGGGTTAATAGCCTACATCTTCAGTGAACACAAAATCTACTTCTCGGAAGAAGAGTTGCCGGTAGAAGGAACCTCCCACAACGAGCTCTTAACATCACCATAGAGTGTCATGTCAAGGCAATGGCGGGGGTTCTTAAGGACAATGGATCGGGCCTTAATATCGGCCCCATCACTATATTAACGCGCTCGGCTATGACATAAGCAAAATCCACCAGAGCAGGACGAGCATCAGGGGATTTGATGGATCCCAAAGTGATTCCCTGGGAGAAGTAGTTCTACAAATACAAGTTGGGCCTGCCTCTTTCAAAGAGGAATTTCAAGTCATGGCGATCACGACCAACTACAACATGCTCCTAGGAAGACCCTGGATACACTCCGCCGGCGTGGCCCCTTCAACTCTGAACAAAGTCATAAAATTTAAATGGCGGGGGGAAATTATGGTCCCAACCGAGAAGGATATCCAGAAGTATCCTTACAACATCATACCTATAATCGAGAGGAGTCCCCACATGTCAAATTTTCATGTGATGAAATACGTTGGGGCCACCCATGCAGAAGGGGAGGTCAACAAACCAATGTTAGTAGTCTACAAAATGATTGCCTCCATCATGATAAGAAGTGGTTTTGAAACAGGAAAAGGCTTAGGAAGGGACCTCAAAGGGATAATAGAGCCTATGCCAATCCAAAAGAAAATTACTGCTTCGGTCTGGGGTATACTCCTAGAGAAGACGAGCTCACAAAGGCTATCAATAGAGAATCCAGAATGGGGAATCTACCTCATTCAATTCCGAGTTTATACTAGTCATTTCTCAGAAAGATGCCGATACTGAATGAAGAAGAAACTGATGGGGATCTCGAGTCATTGTTTCAAGAAAAAGGATGCTACACGATCATTGAAGTGAGCTAGAAGAAGCTCACCATATGCAGTCTGAGGCCAGGAGAGCGCTTGAACAATTGGATATCTACTCCCCTCTTGGCTCCTCGGTAGAGAGATGGATTTTCTTTAAATTTTTTTGCTAAAAGCAGCGATGTCGGCTGAGGCCCGACTGATCGCCTTTTCTAAATTACTTCGTAATGTTTAAAAATGGAAATGGTACGACATTGTTTTGAACCAGAGTTTGTAATCAATTACTCTTGAAATAATAAAAAGCCTCGGTCTACGTAAAATCGCTACCTTTATTAGATAATAATAATAATAAAAATAATAATAATAATAATAATGAAGGTTTTTCTAATTAACCATGCACAACGAGATATAATAAACCTAACTTTACTTTGCCACTTTTCAGTAGTAACCATAATACTATAACAAAAAATGTCATGACATGTCATGAAACGAACGAGGGAAATAGTCAAAAGGACTATGAGGAGTATGATGAAGCAACAATAATGCCGGAGAATTTGGTTGAAGAATTGGAAGAGTTAGAAGATAACAAGAAGCCGAATATGGACGAAACTGAGGTGATCAACATTGGTGACAAAAAATATGTCAAAGAAACATGAATCCGTGCTTACTTGGGAGCTCCACAAAAGGAAGATCTCATATCTGTGTTGAAGGAATATGTGGATGTCTTCGCCTGGTCATACGCCGATTGTAACGATCCGTTTGGTCATTATAGCTTTTCGGCATTTTTGCCCCTTTTCGAGCTTGGTTAGCTCATTTTTGACCCCCGAGAACTGTTGACATGCTTCCCTAGGTGTTTAGATTTGATTTGCATGACATTTTGTGAAATACGGGCTTTAAGCGAAAAGAGTTGACTCAAAGTTGACTTTTGGATAAACAGACCTTTTTTGAAAATCCGTCAATTTTGAGAGGTCCAGATGGTTGTTTAGAATTTGTATGTATATCTGGTTCGGTTCCAATGCACTCAAATGCATTTTGGGACTTGTTAATGAGGTATCGGGGATTGACTAAGTCAAAGAGACCTCCGTGGGAATTTTCGAGGCCATGAGCGTGTTCGTAGCGTGTTTTTATTTGAGTTTGTGTATGTGGTTTATGAGTAGAGGGTCTCAGGAGTGGTTCGGGATTTCAGTTGAAACTTAGAAAACTTTTGGGATTCTGGTATCTGGTGTCCGCCAAAGCGGCACTGCTGTTGTGGTGGGATAGCCGCTGGGGTGGCCAAGCGAGTTTTGCCCAAACCGTCACGACGGTCTGGGGTGGCATTGGGGTGGTGACGTTGTGGCAGTCCCGATGCCATCGGGCATGTTATTTCATTAAGTGTATATTAAAAATCCCTTAGTCTATCATTTATCTCCATTACAAAAATTGAGCTCTTAGGGACACGTTTTAGAAGATTCTTAGAGAAAACTCTGGGTGGTAAGTCGTGCTAAGCTCTTTACTAATTCCTTGTTCCTAATCATCTTAGAATTCCCCTTTTCTTATTAGACCCTTAGTAATGGAAGATTTAAAATGGGTTTTGATAGATTTTCTATCTAGGCTTATTAATGATGAAATTAATGTGGTTTATGCTAGATTATGATGTATCTAGGGTTATTAATCATATATCTTCTATTATTAGTGTTGAATCCTTAAATCTAAGAGTTAGTGTTTATACCCAAAATAGGGGGTTTTGCTTGAAATTTGAAATTAGGTGAATCCTTGAGTTAATTTAGCAATTAGTTGTTGGGTTTTGATCACCTAGTGCTTAATTTAAAAATTTACTCTCGAATTTCCCATTTTGACCTTGCGGTCCCATTTCCCCAAATTTTAGGGTTGGTTTTGACCTAGTTTAAATGATAGCAATATAGGTATCATTCTTCATGATTTCTAATATAGATTTTGAATATGCCTAGACTTCTTTGATCTTGAGGCTCAGTGAAAGGGCAAAGCGAAGGAATGATTGTTGGTGTTTGTTGTTCGGTCATCCAAGTAGGTTATGGCTTACCCTTGGTGAGACTTCATGTAGCGAAGCATATATTTAGATTATATTATCGGAGAAATCATGTAAACCTTCGGGTATGAAGTTGATTTGGATATTGCCTTAGGTTGGGCCCTGTTGTGTGATTGGGGCTAGCCACCCCATTGTGTTGTGACGTGATTGTTCTATTGTGTTGGTTTGATGCCACGTATTGTTAGTAGATATTGGGAACTGTTGTTCCATCTTGATTGTGATATGGTAGTACCGTATGACTTGTGTGGTCTTTCATGATATTGTTGGCGTACCAATGTTGGTATTTATGGTATTGATCTGATAGTTGATATTGATACGAGGATAGAGTTTCGTATGACCTGTGTAGTCTATCATGATATTGTTAGTGTACCCATGCTGGTACTTGAGATAATTATTTGATTATTGATATTGACACATACATTGCACGCATTCTCATTCTTTATGATATACTGTTGATACATTGTTGGTACTTGATGAAATACTGTGATAAGCTAGCTCAGTTTTTAAATGAGAGCGATGTGAGAGTTCGATATTCGATGTTAGCCCCGAAATCATGGATTGTGTGAGTGCATGGACTCTATGGGTCCCCTGTGGTGGTGCGTGAGAACCCCCCGTGGGCAAAGATTCGGGGGGGGTCTCGTACTGCATTGGGCAAAGATCCGGGACGAGTGGCACTTAGACTTCACGAGTCACCTTGGGTTGTGCTACCGAGACGTGGAGGTATTCCGTCCAGAGTACATAGGTACACAACATTGCATGGCATTGCATTACATCATGGCTTATATTGAGATGGTTTGGTGCTTTACTTGTGATGTTGGTTTCGAATTGGATCTATTGAGACTTGGCACATTTGGGTTTAGGTACTCTACTTAGGTGATGACGTGTACTTGGTTCCGATTATGCTTGACTTATACTTGTTGATTTATCTGCCTATCTTGCTTTATTATCTGGATTATGTTAGCTATACTTAGAAGGCCTATGATACCTATGTTGACACCTAATATTCACCTCATAAGACGCGTATTTTAATTTTCAAAATTTTCGAGTCAAAGACGGAGCAAGGATGCACCCTCAAAAAATTAAAATTTCAAAATCCCAATAAAATTACAAAAATTGACATTTAATTATTATTCTGTAAAAAATTGACAATGGCGAGAAAATTACGAGCTATCTACTTTCATAAATATAATTCAGGAGGAAATACACATCCCGCTCCGTTTAACTCGAAAAAAATTATTAATCAAGATGACGTATGAGTTACGGCTCATTTGGACCGCATTTTTCACATTTTTAAATATTCTCCGAAACTGCATCAATATTAGGCTTGTTTTGAAGCTAATATTTTAAATTTACAGGTTTAAATTTTAATTAGCCTAAAATAACTATTTTATTTAAATTTTATATGTATTTATAATAATTAGTCTTTATTGGGGAAAGGGGGGTTAATTTAAATGCTTTAAAAACTTTGGGGGGGGGAAGGGGTGGGGGTGTTATTTAAAAGGGGGAGGGGATGTTTAATAAAATAAACGTTATCCCCCCCCCCTCCATCTTTTCATTTGCTCACCTATCTTCCTCTCATTTCGTAAGGCGATTTTAGGGTCTAGGCTTTTCCGCCTTTGGTGGTGTTTTATGGCAATTCTCTGGTCATTTTGACCCAAATTGAGAGGGCTTTTATGTCCTTTCACGTGTTCTTATGATTACCAGGTTTAATTTCGTTTGATTTTAGCAATTTATATTGTTTTGAGCCATGTTCGTATAGATGTTGCTCGAGTTTTCCACGCGTGTTGGTTGCCATAGGCAAGACCTCGAGTCCTTAGCCATCTTGTGCACCACACGCGCTTATGTGGGAAATCTAGGGTAATTTCCACGAAATTTCATAGGTTAGGTACAGGTTTTGGGGATTTTATCCCCTTGGTACAATTTTGGTACAATTGCACCGTTGGAATTGTATCCTAAGTCGATTTTGCTGGCAAATGTACTATTCGATGCATTTATCTGATTTTTGTGGATTTTTATTTGATTTTAGGGTAGGAGTTTGTTATATTTTTGCTTGTCCTATCTGTTTTATTTTTGAAATGCTGACAAGGTACAATTTGGGGAATTTTTTGAGGGGAAATGGGAGGATAGGTGTCCTTGTTTTTTGTCCTAGGCGTTCCTGAACAATGAGGGCTATAAATAGCAAGTGAAGGAAAGAGAATGCGTATTTGACTCCTAAAAAAACACTATTTTCCATATACACTAACTCGTTTTCAGTGGATAAGTAGATGCAAAAAGATAATATATAGAGAAGAACATGAAAAAAATATAAGGAGAAGAGGTGATTTTAAGGATTGGAAGAAGGTTTTGTTGCTTGGAGTGTTGAACCAATCCCCTTTTGATCTTTAGGTTGCCCCCATAAGAGGTAAATCCTTTTTCAGCCCTTATTTTACTTTCAGATTTGAATATTATCATTTTTAGCTTACTTATTATATGAAAGGCTATAAACTATCAGTATATGAAAGGCTATAAACTATCAGTTTTTACTTATGATGATAGTTTTGTTCATGTTTTGATTACTTAAGTTACAAGGAATGAAGCTAAAAGCTAGTTTATTTCGTACTAAATGAATTCTATAACTTGTTAGGCAAAAAATGAGAAAAAATGGCTTTAAAAGGAAGGGATATAATAATTTCAGGAATTAGTTTAAGTTTAACTAGTTTTGAGGTTTGTATTAGGTGTTTTTAGTTGACTATAATCCATGTTTGGGGTTGTTTGTTACCATTTCCAAATTCTGTGTCTTGAAATTTGGATTGTTGAAGCTAATTCAATAAAAACATTACTATGCAGTCACTATTTAGTAAGATGCAGTGTCATTAGAATATGGAAAGGCTTGTGTTTCGATTTTAGACCCTACCTCGTCTCAACCTAGCTAAACCTGACCTTTGTTAGCTAGTCTTGGTTCCTTTTAGTGACATATTTGCTTTATGTGTAGACACTGTTCTAGTTTAATAATTTTATGACTTAAAGTGAATTTTAGAGTCACTTGTCAAGTTGAGTGAACTGTTTATGAATATTGTCCATATACTAAGTGTATTTTGGTTTAAAGATTGGAATTTGACATCCGTTGTTGCTTGCCTATTAAAACATGATACAACACTAGGCTAAATGTTTGTTGACTTGTTTGTGAACTATGTCATCTCATCTTTTGTTGAAAAAGAGGGGATTTCAAAAATTTATAAAGAAAGAAATGTTTAGAGCGTGGTATGTAAACTTGTGACTTTGAAAACTCTGTATAAATGATTCATACTGTTTTTTAGAAGTGAAATTTGAATGGCCTTATTGACTTTCTTCTCCGCAAAACTCGAAATTTATTTGTATAAGTGAGGACTAGTTGAGAAATTGGGGACTTCCTGCTAAATAGAATCCTATCAGTCTACATGGACATGTGTTTATGCTTATTTGAATTCTTAGATGTTATAGTAATAGAACAGGTGGGAAATTTCTCCTCATTTTTGTTACTTTCTTTGTTTTAAAATCATTTAACCCATATAGGTTTGAAAAGAGAATCCGGCGTTTCTTTCAAAGAAAAGAAAATATATAAAAGGTGTGAGTTAGTGTTATGAGGGTTACGTAATCCTAAGATTGATGGATAAGTGTTCTCCTTTTGTCCCATTGGAAAAACTGTTTCTTCTTATAACTTAGTTTCTCTCGTATGACTTGTCATGCCATCTAATTCAAAAGTAACTTTTTTTTTCTTCTGAAATATGCATAATTAGACCTCATTAAGTAGGAAAATGACTTTGAAACAAGTAAAGTCCTCCTGGATTGCAATTTTGACCATCTTTATTTGTAAAAATCTGAAGAGATGTGAACTTGTGTTTCTTGTCTTTGTGCAACTTGTATGTGTTCATTTTCAGTATCTTTTTTCAACCTTAGACCGAAAACCATGCACCCCAAGTTCTTTTCTCTGGATTTTCTGTAAACTGATATAACTTTATCGAAATTGACTGATGAAAGAAATGTGTGTGCAGTTCCGAATCACTCACTGGAATTCAATCGCGTACCGGCCACAAATGAATGGGGCTGTAGAGGCCGCCAACAAAAACATCAAGAAGATCCTCAGGAAGATGATTGATAACTACAAACATTGGCATGAACAACTGCCATATGCATTCTTTGGGATATCGTACCTATTGGTGTATGGCACTGGAGCAGTAATACCAGCCGAAGTAGAAATCCCTTTACTTCGAATAATACAAGAAGCTGAATTGGACGATGCAAAATGGATCTGCAAGAGGTATGAGCAACTGGCTTTGATAGATAAAAAACGAATGATTGCTGTTTGCCATGGTGAACTGCACCAACAAAGAATGGCGTGAGTTTTCAACAAGCATGTGAGAACTAGGGTGTTCTAAATTGGGCAATTGGTACTCAAACAAATTTTCCCGAACCAAGAAGAATACAAAGGAAAGTTTACACCAAACTGGCAAGGGCCCTATATGGTGCGACAAGTATTATCAGGAGGAGCCGTGGTACTTGCTGAGATGGATGGTCAAGAGTGGCCAAGAGCAATAAATTCGAATGCCATCAAGAGATACTACGTGTGAAGAAGAAGACGACTACAAAGATTCAGAGTTTTTACAGTTTATGTTGCTTTAATTGCATTTCCTTTGCTTGTAATTTTACTTAGGAAAAAAAACCAAATCCAAAAACATGTACGAACTACGCGAGGACCTGATTCCCTATACTTATAAGGGGATACTTATGCGCTTTTCTAAGCTCGATCACTTTAAACCTGTTACACCTCGAAAAATTTCCCGTTGGTGTACAGTGAATAGACGAGCGAGGGGTATGATGTACATGAGTTTTGGGATAAGCGAGAGATAGTATTTGATGATCCTAATTAAGATTTCCAAAGACATTCGAGTTACGGAAAGAAAGTTGTTAAGGGAAGCGAGTCATGTGTTGAGTAACGGATAGGAATTACGGGTATTGAGTTAATGATGTTTTAAATGATGCCCTAAGGAAGAGTTATAACATCCCTTAGATTGGTATTGAAGTGATAAACAAGTGTTAAGAAGGTTCCATAAGGATCGGAGATCAAACGAGTCGACGAAACAACTCTCGGGCTTGGACAAACCTACGGCCGGACATGCGTCGTATAAAATGTATGGACCGTATGTCCAACCGTAGATTAAGCCCAGAATACTATACTCCACTGGACCAGATCTACGGCCAGACATACGGACCGTAGAAAACATACGGACCGTATGTTGGTCCGTATATCTTGGCCTGGCCGAACTTGATTTTATATAAGGGACCCTTTTTTCATTTCATTTCATTTCATCTTCCACCTCCACACTCCAAGAGACCTCTAGAACATTCCAAACATTTCATCCATGAGAAATCAAAGATCAACAACAAGAACTAGAGTGAATCAAGTGGAGGAAACATCTCTAAAGTCATCCAAATCAAGAAAACCCAAGGGAGATGAAATAGGGTTTTTGTGCAAAAAGTGTATCATCAATCAAGGCTTATTCCTCCATCATCTAAGGTAAGTTTCATGACCTTTCCGTGCTATTTGAAGTATTAGTAAGTTGAAACACATGGATGGTAGAAGAGTGTAGAAAATGGGTCGTAAATGGGTGAAAAATGTCATTGTGGAATAGTAGTTGGAATGAATCATGAAAATGGTTGTGTTGATGTTACAAATGCGTTATAAATGACGTTTAGAACATGAAATGAGTATTGTATGAGAAAGAACGCGACAATAGACTTTGGTCATGATTTTGGAGAATTGGAGTAGAATTGTGAAATGTGAATAACGTAAATGAATGACGATTGTTGCTAGCGATATTGTGATTGTTGTTATGAATGTTGGGAGTTGATATGGAATATGGCGGAAAGTAGTATAAACAAAGGAAACGCTGCCCAATTTTCCTTAGCCTTAAGAAGCATATTGTTGTAATTGCCTAGCTAACGACGATACGAACTCTCTTGAAGGTAAAGGCGTGAGTATCAAGGGAGAACGAACAGGCGATAGAATAGTTAAGCGACAAAGGTATGTGAGGCTAATCCCTCTCTTTCTAAGGCATGAGTCTTATGACATGAAATTCTCTTTCTTATGAATGTTCCATCTTCAATAAGACTATGAATCCTCGTTTATGAATAGCCATACGAGATAAGAAAAATGTTATGAAAATGATAACGATAATGATAAGTTAAAAGGCTAGAGATGTTATGGTTTACGATATGATGTTCCAATTAAGCTTGTGAAGCTATCCATAGCCCATCGATGTTGATCATCGTATACACTCACCTTACGCTTGTTCCTTCAAGGTGAGGCAGGTTACTTATGAATGTTCCATAATGTAGTCGGGGGTCCACGACCTTACGTCACCCCGACACGACTATACTTGCTTTCAAGTTCTAATATACGAATTGATGATATATGTATAATGATATTGAATTGTGATAGATGCCATGACGTGTTCATAAAACGAATGATAGTGATGAATCTATGATGATATATGATGTATGATGACAAATGCATGATATATGATGATGATGTGATTCCACCGCGCCTAGATGGCCGGGCATGTCACCGCTAAGGCGGGCTGCATACGATTCCACCGTGCCTAGATGGCCGGGCATGTCACCGCTAAGGCGGGCTGCTATGATTCCACCGAGCCTAGAGGGCCGGGCATGACACCACTAGTGGGCGGTTATGATGGTTACCGAACGCGGTTACCGACATGATGATGTATGATTGATACGACGATGCATGTATGGTATGATGATGTATATGTGATATGATAAAGTATGCGTTATGATAATGTACATGATATGCTTATGTATGACGAATGTATATGACATGTAATGATGCTTAAAAATGGGCGCAGGTTGTATCTCCATCTCATGACTTACGATCTTCTTATTATGCTTATTTCATTCCTGCCTTACATACTCAGTACAATGTTCGTACTGACGTCCGTTTTCTTTGGACGCTGTGTTCATGCCCACAGGTAGGCAAGGAGACGGTGTCGATCCATAGGAGCTAGTAGCTGACTTGTGAGCACTCCATTGTCCGAAGGTGCCATTGATTATTCTTTTGGTACATATATGTATATATTCATGATTGGGCACGACGGGGTCCTATCCCGTCCATATGTCTAGTATTCCAGTAGAGGCTCGTAGATACGCAGCGTGGGTAGCATGGTCCCATAGTTTGTATGTATATGCATGTATATATATCATTTTGATAGCCAAAGGGCTTACGGTTATAAAAGTAATTATGTTTCAAATGATGATTTATTTTCAAGAACTTGAGCAAGTATTATAAATAAGAGCATATAGGTAACGGAATGAGTGGTGTTCGGTGGTTAGCCCCGGATACCCGTCACGGCTCGTAGTTCGGGTCATGACAAAATCGAAAATCCAAAATTATGTATTTTCATCTACGTTATGACCTGATTTCCAGTTGGAATACGTAGGAGCTCTTTTGAGTTCAGTCTCCCTAGAAAATTCCGATATATTCTCCCCGAACTACGTTTCGACCTGATTCCCCAAACGAGATACGTAGGCGCTCTCCCGAGCTCGGTCACTCCTAATAAATTTTTTAACAAACCTTAAGAAACCTCAGAAATGCTTTAGCAAGAGAGAGATAAAGGTAACCCTACAAGGAAACTGGGGTAGAATTTTTGAGAGGAAACTGGGGCAGAATTCTCTGAATATATATTAGTTCAAAGGAACGAACTGATTAAAACTTCTACACTAGGACAGAATTTTTGAGAAGAGTCTCAAAGGTTCCTCAAGCACGATAAAATCAAGAATCGACAAGTACACACTTACACTGGGGCAGAATTTTTGAGAGGGTCTCAAAAATTCCTTCGGTAGAGCGAAATTCGAGTTGGTACAAAGATGCATACAAACTGGGGCAAAATTTTCGAAAGGGATTCGAAAATTTCACAAGTCAAGAAGAAGAGACAAAAGGCCTTGTTTGAGTAACTACTGTCATGACATTAAAAGGGCGTGTATAAAATATATCATTTTTGAAACATATATAAAAGAACAAAAATACATGTATTTTCCAAAATCATCGCCCAAAAAACTTTTCAGCTCTGCTAAAAAAATTAATAAATAAATAAATAATAATAAAATAAAAGATTTTTTTTTTAAGGAAAATGAGCATCCTTTCCTACCGAATTGTGAAGGGAAGAAGTCCACGCACAGGAAAAGCGGTCGACCATATAGGAAACTGACAAATTTTTTTGTGGATGCAGGAACAAACAAGCATGGACATTTTACACTAACTTGTTTGCTAAGATGTTTAAAACAGGATAACAACAACAAGCCAAGTGAAGAAGAAGCTTCAAGGAATAGCAGCACAGAAGAATATATGAAAGGGTGACGAAGTCCTCCCTAAGCAAAGTTAGCTTTATCTTTGATAAGTTTGTTTGTTTTGCAGAGCACAAAATTTTTTTACAAAGAAGATTTTTAAGACTACTGAAAGATATAATCACGGTTTACCGAAAGCCTGGTCTCCACTAAAGAGTATTGTGTCAAGGTGTTGAGACCGACCTAGACATCGCATGGCTTGCCTTGATACATTGATTGATTAGACGTCTAAAAAATCTAAAATTTGAAGACGACGCGTTGGTATCAGTATTAAAATGCCATATTCACAATCGAGTCTAGTCCTTTTGGAAGATGTAAACCCTGTCGATGGGCGGGTATTCTTCCCCGGAGACAAAAAAGGAAAGTATCAGTCTTGCCACCCAGGTAAGCTTCATTCCTCAAGATGACAATATGGATTAAATGACTACGTGCCGAAGGGGCTGAGTCGTCATCCATATATATAGCCAAAAATAGGTAGCATAATTCCGAGGTTGATATCCACAATCATTGAAATACGAATGTGATTCCTATATCAAGATTTGCAGTTGCTACTGTAGTTTATTTCAAGTTAACGTAATCATGGTTCAGGGATAGTGGTATCATGAGAAAAGGCTCCACACTAGAGTATGCAGTAGTTAACTTGAATATCCTGACTAAATGTTGTAATTCTGGACGCAGAGGTTAGTAGTCATCATGAAAGGAATATGATATTGCACTCTGATGTGCAGTCTACATTTGAGTATTTTTGACAATAAGTGATGTAGTTCCAAACTGTTATACCGCATACCTTATATAAGGATAACGATGCAGCTGACACCGAATTTGCGACAGTCACCGTAGTATGTGAAAATGATGTGAGTCCAAATTTTCAGGGGTGGCGGATGTCATAAGAAACAAAAATGACCCTGCACTTGAAAATATGGTTTTCATTAGTAGCATCCTGCTTACAAAAACGACAACCAGACTGGGGTGTGCAGGTTTCGCAAAAATGCGGTATAGCCCGACCCAGATCCCAACGGAAGTTATCATTGAACAATGAAAACATCTAAAAATAATGAAAAGAGCGGGTCAAAGTATCGTGATTACAAACTAGAGTAGATCATTTTTCAAAAAATAAATATACACGAAAAGCACACACTTACAGGAGAAAATAAAGAAGACGGACAAGCATTTGTGAAAAGACGGACATAATATCGGAGGATGACTTCAATGTCAACAAAATGGTAAAATGCCACTCAGGTATGACTACATTAAAATCAAAATTTTCAAAAAGACTAACATGTAGGACTCAGCCTTTGTAAATGGGTTAGAAGCTACCGAAGATGGAAGCAAAAGCCGGATTCAAAACATGCGGAGCATAGGTGAAACTTTTCTTGGACAACCGGTCAAAAACCGTGTACGAGAGTCAAGTTTTCTACACCAAGATTGAAACATCACTTCAAGTAACTAAACCCTAATAAATCCTTTCAAAAAAAAAAAAAATCCTCTGGTTTGGATTTTCAACCGGAAATAGCTAAAGGGATTCCCACATAAAGGGATATTCCTTTTCGGGCTATCGAGTCGAACTACAATTGGCCTGATTTTCAAAGCCAGGGATATGTAGGCTACTCAAATTTCGAGGATCGGCCATATTCCTATAATTATCTCGGGATACTTTGAGGTAGTTTAACAAAATTTCTTACTTTATAGTCCTCATAGAGTCAAAACTACAAACGGCTTGAATTCTCATGGAACCTGAGATGTGTAGGAAGCCCAGAAACCGAGGTCCGGCCATACTTTCGAAACTTTGCGCAAAAGAGCTGTAATTTCTATTATTAGGTAAAAATTAGGTTTGTCAAAATTCGTAGCTCAAGGATGGCCTTGCCATCGTCGAACTCCGAAGGGCCAATTGTTGACACCTAATTTTCACCTCATAAGACGCGTATTCTAATTTTCAAAATTCTCGAGTCAAAGACGGAGCAAGGATGCACCCTCAAATAATTAAAATTTCAAATCCTGATAAAATTACAAAAATTAACATTTAATTATTATTTTGTAAAAAATTGACAATGGCAAGAAAATTTCGAGCTATCTACTTTCATAAATGTAATTCAGGAGGAAATACACATCCCACTCCGTTTAACTCGAAAAAATTGTTAATTAAGACGACGTATGAGTTACGGCTCATTTTGATCGCATTTTTTTACATTTTTAAATATTCCCAGGAACTGCATCAATATTAGGCTTGTTTTGAAGCTAATATTTTAAATTTACGGGTTTAAATTTTAATTAGCTTAAAATAACTATTTTATTTAAATTATATGTGTATTTATAATAATTAGTCTTTATTAGGGAAAGGGGGGTTAATTTAAATGCTTTAAAAAACTTTGGGGAGGGGGGAGGGGGGTTATTTCAAAGGGGAGGGAAGTTTAATAAAATAAACTTAACCTCCCCCCCCCATCCCCCCCCCCCCCCCCCCCCCACCATGTTTTCATTTGCTCACCCGTCTTCCTCTCTTTTCGTAAAAGGCGATTTTGGGGGGCTAGGGTTCTACCGCCTTTGTGGTGTTTCATGGAGATTCTCTGGTCATTTTGACCCAAATTGAGAGGGCTTTTATGTCCTTTCACGTGTTCTTATGATTACCAAGTTTAATTTTGTTTGATTTTAGCTATTTATATTATTTTGAGCCATGTTTGTATGGATGTTGCTCGGGTTTCCATCCATGTTGGTTGCCATGGGCAGGACCTCGAGTCCTTAGCCATCTTGTGCACCACACGCGCTTATGTGAGAAATTTAGGGTAATTTCCACGAAATTTCATAGGTTGGGTACGGGTTTTGGGGATTTTATCCCCTTGGTACAATTCTGGTACAATTGCACCATTGGAATTATATCCTAAGTCGATTTTGCTGGCAAATGTACTATTCCATGCATTTATCTAATTTTTGTGGATTTTTATTTGATTATAGGGTTCGAATTTGTTATATTTTTGCTTGTCCTATCTGTTTTATTTTTGAAATGCTGACAAGGTACAATTTGGGGAATTTTTTGAGGGGAAATGGGGAACAAGTTTCCTTGTTTTTTGCCATAGGGGTTCCTAGACAATGAGGTCTATAAATAGTAAGTGAAGGAAAAGAGAAGGGCAGATTTTGACTCTCTAAAAAAAAGGCTATTTTCCATATACACTAACTGGTTTTCAGAGGATAAATAGATACAAAAATATAATATATAGAGAAGAACATAAAAAAGATAAGGAGGGGAGGCGATTTTAAGGATTGGAAGAAGGTTTTGCTGCTTGGAATGTTGAACCAATCCCCTTTTGATCTTTAGGTTGCCCCTATAAGAGGTAAATCATTTTTCAGCCTTTTACTTTCAGATTTGAATATTTATCATTTTTAGCTTGCTTATTATGTGAAATGCTATAAACTGTCAGTTTTTACTTATGATGATAGTTTTGTTCATGTTTTGATTACTTAAGTTACAAGGAATGAAGCTAAAAGCTAGTTTATTTCGTACTAAATAAATTCTATAGCTTGTTAGGCTAAAAATGAGAAAAAATGGCTTTAAAAGGGAGGGATATAATAATTTCAGGATTTAGTTTAAGTTTAACTAGTTTTAAGGTTTGTATTAGGTGTTTTTAGTTGACTATAATCCATGTTTGGGGTTGTTTGTTACCATTTCCAAATTATGTGTCTTGAAATTTGGATTGCTAAAGCTAATTCAATAAAATAGTACTATGCAGTCATTATTTAATAAGTTGCAGTGTCTTTAGAATATGCAAAACAGTGTTTGTGATTTTAGACCTTACCTTGTCTCAACTTAGCTAAACCTGACCTTTGTTAGCTAGTCTTGGTTCCTTTTAGTGACATATTTGCTTTATGTGTAGACACTGTTCTAGTTTAATAATTTTATGTCGTAAAGCGAATTTTAGAGTCACTTGTCAAGTTGAGTGAACTGTTTATGAATATTGTCCATATACTAAGTGTATTTTGGTTTAAAGATTGGAATTTGACATCTTGTTGCTACTTTAGCTATTAAAACATGATACAACACTAGGTTAAATGTTTGTTGACTTGTTTGTGAACTATGCCATCTCATCTTTTGTTGAAAAAGAAGAGATTTCAAAAATTTATAAAGAGTGAAATGTTTAGAGCCTAGTCTCTAAACTTGTGACTTTGAAAACTGTCTAAATGATACATATTGTTTTTTAGAAGTGCAATAATCTGAATGGCCTTATTGACTTTCTTCCTGTAAAACTCTAAAATTTAGAAACTGTATAAGTGAGGACTAGTTGAAATTGGGGTCTTCCTGCTAAATAGAATCCTATCAGTCTACATGGATGCTTGTGCTTATTTGAACTCTTAGAAGTTATAGTAATAGAACAGGTGAGAAATTTCTCCTCATTTTTGTTACTTTCTTGGTTTTAAAATCATTTAAGCCATATAGGTTTGAAAAGAGAATCCAGTGTTTCTTTCAAAGAAAAAAATATATATATATATAAGGTGTGAGTTGGTGTTATGAGGGTTATGTAATCCTAAGATTGATGGATAAGTGTTCTCCTTTTGTCCCATTGGAAAAACTGTTTCTCCTTATAACTTAGTTTCTCTCCAGATGACTTGGTTGGCCATCTACTTCAAAAGTAATTTTTTCCTAAAATATGCATAATTAGACCTCATTAAGTAGGAAAATGACTTTGAAACAAGTAAAGTCCTACTGGATTGCAATTTTGACCATCTTTATTTGTAAAAATCTGAAGAGATGTGAACTTGTGTATCTTGTCTTTGTGCAACTTGTATGTGTTCATTTTCAGTATCTTTTTTCAACCTTAGACTGAAAACCATGCACCTCTAAGTTCTTTTCTCTGGATTTTCTATAAACTGATATAACTTTATGAAAACTGTTACACCCCGTATCTTCGAAGAAACACTTATCAAATTTGAAACATAAGTACGTTGAGTTATGATTAAGTAAAATCACTTTGGAATATAAGGAGCAAACATTATTAAGTATACTTAATGAGTGCAGGATGCATATAAGGCATACTGGAAGGTTTTATAAGGAAATGAGTGGAAGAAATGGAGTAGTACGACTTTGGAGAAAGGATGGGTAATGTTTTATATGAAAATTTTGATCTAAATTGAGGGACGAATATCTCTTAGCATATGAAGTGTTTTGAAGGGAAACAAAAGCCTAAAATGAAGTTCGTCGAGTCTAGTTTCCAACGCAACAAACTTCTTGTCGATAGGACATCGGAGTAGAGAATTATAGACATTACAAGTTCAGGCCGTACAGAGCGAAATGCATGCTACAAGATCGCTAAAGTAACCGACTCCGCTATAGTGTCAAAGTACAAAGAAAATGCTACGGAACCCGACCCGAATTTGATCCCTATATAAAGGGTAATAACCCCCTTTTTTCATCAGATTTTCCTGGAAAATTCCAGAAATTGAAGAGAGAGAGAGAGAGAGGGAAACAAAAAGTGAGCAATTTTTAAGTCGCAGAGTAGTGGTTTATGTCCGGGTAACACATGGTTGTGATTCTAGTATTGTTTTGCGGTGGATTTTAGCGTGGATATTGAGTATATTGTTGTATTAACAAGAAAAAGGTATGAATCTTTCTCTTTTGGTATTATTTAAGGCTCATTTACGGAGACAAAGTCATTAAATAATTGTATAGTAAGTTGGTTAGTTATGGAAGTTGGAAAATAATGTGTGGGCTGTTTTATGGTACATATTGGTGTTGGAAATGATGTTATTGATGTTGGTATTGTTGTTGTTGTTGTTGTCTTTGAATTGAGATTTCGGGCTAAGGCATATAAATTAGGGGAAATGCGTTCGATTTTCACAGATATAAAATAGTTTGACTTGAAAGCTCGGCACACATATATTACGATGTGAGTCTAACGATTGTGAGAATCCTCTTAAATGTAGACTTGCGAGTCTTGACGAATAAGTGTAGCTAATTGGAGGTCGAACAATTGTGTTAAGGCTCGTCCTTTCTTTCAAAGGCATGATTCCTAAGTTATGATCCCATAAATGTTTTCATAACCTCCTTTGTTTTCAAAAGCTGTAGAAGTTAATGACTCTTAAAGCTTCTTATAATGTTAAATGAAATATGTTCTATGATGATTGTGACAATGATGATTATTCTCCTCTAGCAACTTCGAAGCTATGATTTGAGAGCACAGGAGATTCTTCGAGCCATTCCATGAATCCCTAGATCTTACTTATTGTTGATGGTCTCACCTCATGTTATTCGTTCCTTTGAGGTGAGATGTAGCGAAGATAATGATTCTATTTCCAATGTTATCTAAGTTCACATTCTAAAGATTCCCGGACATCGTCGATTTTCATCCTACGATGGTTAATCTTCGGTGATCCGATATGATGATAATGGTAAAGCCAATGATGGTGTTGATTTCATGTATGTATTTTTTTTATGTGTGTGTGTGTATGTATGCATTGCATCCCACTGATCAGCCGGGGATAACACCGAGTCCCGAAAGTGGATGCAAGATGACACCGAGTCCCGAAAGTACGGTAAGATGACACCGAGTCCCGAAGGCCGGTAAGATGACACCGAGTCCCGAAAGTGGCCGGTAAGATGACATCGAGTCCCGAAAGGTACGGTAAGATAGCACCGAGTCCCGAAAGGCCGGGTAAGATAACACCGAGTCCCGAAAGGGTCGGGTAAGATAACACCGAGCCTACGCGGTCGGTAAGATAATACCGAGCCTACATGGCGGGCAAGATAACACCACGTATGAGACGCTTGCGTGTATATATATGTATTACCGCGCCTTAACTACGACGAGATATTATATATGGATATGTATGGAAAGGTTCTTTAAAAGCTAAGCATGCACGACATTTGCCTTATAAGGGCATTCGAGGCACAAAGGATCTCTTTTATATTACTTTATCCCTATACGTCCATTATATTTTTTTCCATGTTTGGTATCTCTTACTATATGCTACTATTCATGCCTTACATACTCGGTACATTGCTCGTACCGACGTCCCTTCTCAGGGGATTGCCGCGTTCATACCCCGCGGTGTGTAGATAGACAAGACGAGAATCTTTCATCGTAGTCGCCTTTCAGCACCGTTATGATGGTGAGCTTCACTTCTTCCCCGGAGGCCGCCGAGTCCGGATGTATATATGTTTGTATGATTTTTGTTCGGGGGGCATGTTTGGGGCCCTATCCCGACTTGTATACTTCTACCATGTTCATGCAGGCTTTGCGCAGCCGATTCACCGTGTATAGCTTCGTTATGTTCCGTCTGGCCGTTATATTGGCATCGTGGGTCCGTTGGACAAATATTTATACATGATATTACGTTCATATCTAGCCTTAGCCTTATTTTGTCATTCGAGACATAGAGAATACAAGTTATAAGTTGGTTCGCTCGCTCTCGTAAGGTACGGTGTGCCAATCACGCCTTACTGCGGGTGGGGTGTGAAAAACTCGATCGACTATGTGAACAAAAAAAATGGAAAAAACCCGTCTTGAAATCGCTTTACCATACCGTGTTCATTGAAATGTCTTGTATGGGATCATTGTGATCCATTTGGAATAGAACTTGTTTTGGAAATAGCTATTTATCTTAGT